>NC_134091.1:102886775-103194710 GCF_000715075.1 Nicotiana tabacum
GCAGTTTCAGCGTACATTGTAAAAGAAATTCATTATGTTGTCAATATATATAACTTAATTCCTATACAAAAAGGAAAAAAAATTAAAATTAAAGAATGAAGCAAATATACTAATTAATGAGGGAGGAAATAATCATAATTTATAAATTTATTGGTATAAAATAACCTCAATCGAGTAACAAAAAAATATATTGTAAAATGTTTCTTTATACTAATTATTTATATAAATTATATACTCTATAGTAATAATAAGAATTTAAAATAAAAGTAGGGCCTTCAAATTTTAGGGGCCTAAGGCAACCGCCTCACTAGCCAAAGCCTTAGAGCCGCCCCTGATTATACGTGAGCCTAATCAATATTAAGAAATCCTTCGAAGGCCGTCACGTGTCATCAATTTGATTTCAACACAGAATGAAGACGAGGTCGACTACTCAATGGAGGACGAAGGCAAGGTCGAGGGCTCAACGGAGGTCGAAGATGAGGACGAGTACTCTCTTTAGCACAATAATGGTTAGATTTAGAAATAAGACCTTACAGAGAATATTTCAGTAAATATTCCTCCCATTTGTACTATTAGGGTTTTTGTGGCCCATCTGCCCCTATAAATAGAAAGACATGTAGCTATAGGGGGGATTGGACACTCATTGTGAAAAATAACACATTGACATTCTCTGAAAATTCTTGTTTTATCATACACATACAAAATATACCTTTTTTTCATATCTTTATCTATCTTTTCTCCCACAATCCAAGAAGAATGTGAATATTCAAAGGTTTATCACCCTCTATCTTTGTCAGAAGGAATATCAAAGAATCTCACACTTTTCTGGTGACTCACATGTATTTATTTACATAAATATCATTCATTATTATTTAATGTTATTTAATTCTACCTCCTTTATTTTTGGATCATTGAATATAGAATTATTGTTGCCATTTATTGCTACTCAAATAGTATCCATGATATCTCGCTAGAAAATCGACTAATCTATCTTTTGGATATTAATATTGGCTAAGATTAACTCTATTTTATTAGAAAATATGATTGTTTAAACATATATCTAAATTTTGGGTCAAACAGTTTGGCACCGTGTGTGGAGATTTTCTCAGCCAATTTTGTAGCTTTCATTAAATCACAACTCACGTGACTTGTTAACCTAACAAACCACCAAGTTTATCTCTTTTCTCTGTGTGTACAAAAGTCTCCATGGCAGGTAACCAACGAAACGGCACCAAAGCAGCATATAATGTTCCCCTTGACCTCATGAAAGCTATCAACAAAGACTATGACACCCATGATGAGGAGATAAACGCCCACGGCCTCTCCCATATGATAAAGTTCACCTCCACCTTTCTGCAACACAACAAAACCAAATGGGAAACGAGCCTCCACGTCCACGGGAGAGGGGGCGCCGCCCGCTATGAAAAAGCTCCTTGAAGCATGGCTAACTGATACTCTAGTCAGCGTGCTCAGTAAACAAGCTCCATGCACGGCCATTGAAATCATGAGAGTCCATGCAACACAATGCGGGAACGAACAGGACGACCAACCAGACCCTACGACTTCAAGTAAAACTCACAATGTTACTGACAATGCAGGTGACAATGTCCTCGCTGCCATGCTGAAAACAATTGAGGAAATGAAAAATGAAAAAAAGGCGTTCAGAGACCAAATGAAAGAGCACCAGGAACGGTTAGATAAAATACCAGGTGCTCCCAAATTGTTACCAAAAAGAGATGCTGGCAGTTTTGTAGAACAGTCGTATAGAGAAGAAGCGACTCCACATGACATACCAAAGACCTTCAAGATGCCCCCATATCTCAGAATTTATGACAGAATGACCGATACCGAAGACCATGTAACCCACTACGTCACCTCGTGAAAGTCAACGACCTCACCAAAGAGCAGGTGTCCTCCATCTTACTGAAAATGTTCGTGTGAGACTCTCACTGGAAGAGCTTTGACGTGGTACTCACAACTGCCAGCTTATTCCATAGAAATGTTTGAAGATATGGACGATAAGTTCATAACGGCGCACGTCGGGGCCAAGAAAGTTGAAACGAGAGTGAACGATATCTTTGCCATCAAACAATCCCCAAGAGAGGGATTGAGGGACTTCCTCCCCCGATTCAGCAGAGTGAGGATGACTTTGCCAACGCCTATTGCGCCGAGGTCAGAGTAGATGATGACCTTAATGGACCAACTCGACGACTCACCTCGGTACAAATCGAGCCCAGAAAAGAACGCAGATATAGCACAAGGAGGGACTATCCAATATCAAGGCCCGGTAGGGAACGACACCAGCCCTATGTTAGGAAACCCGTCCCTTATTTTTGCTATGAAGACGCACTACTAAATAATCTAATTTTAGCGACGGATAAATTCTGTAGCTAAACAGAAAAATCCGTCGCTAATCTCATTTAGCGACAAATTATCAAGAAATTCTGCTAGCTACGGGCGATTTAGCGACAGATTAGCGACAACGTTCGTAGCTAATTCTAATTTTTTTTGTAGTGACGGCCCATCTAGGCCAAGATCAGGCACTCACGAGAATGATCGAGGTATGCCCCTTTACTATCTACTCACAATTTTTGTGTATCTTCTACAGAGGTAGTTTACACTCTTGAGAAGCTCGAAATGAAGGTAATGTGGCCACCAAAGATGAGGTCTGATCCAAGTACCAGGAAATCTGATGCCCTCTGCGAGTTCCACCAAGAACGTGGACACAAAACAGAAGATTACATTGCCCTAAGACTAGAGGTAGAAAACTTTCAGCAGCAAGGGAACCTCAAAGAACTACTCAACGACAAAGGAAGAAACACCTTAGCAAGAGGTCGAGAACATCCAGGCCCACCAAAGCCACATTTACCAGCTCGTACCATCAATATGATTATTGGTGGTAGTGATGAAACCTCTATCAACGACCTCAAATTCACTGCCACCCACAAGCTCAAAAGATCGATCACCCATGAATGGTATGACAAACTCGAAGAAAGTATCATCTTCGATGAGTCAGATGCCAATGGTTTGACTTTCTCTCATAACGATGCACTTGTTATTACTTTACGAATTTTAGATACTAATGTTAAAAGAATTATGGTAGATGACAGAAGTGGAACGTGCATCATCCATCCTCGAGTCCTCGCATAGATGAGACTCGAGGATACGATAATGCCATGTTAGACTAACCGATTTTTACAATACAATTGAACGGACTTCAGGAGAAATTACACTCCCCATTCTTGCTAGTGGAGTAACTCTAGAGATAACATTCCATATCATGGACCCGGATAGCGTATATAACGCCATTATGGGATGACCATGGATACACCTCATGAGAGTCGTCCCCTCTAGATTATACCAAGTGATCAAATTCCCAACACCTTGGGGAATATTCTACATACGAGGGGAATAACGTACGTCCTGGGAGTGCTACCGAATTGTCATGGACGACACGACAACTCAATAAAAGAAAGATAAGGAAAAAGATGCATATAAATCAGCAGGGTCGAGGTCGCTATAAGGCAAAGCCAAGGAAGTCATTATGGACCCCGAGATGGTCAAAGCCACTAAATCAACCATAGAAGACCTCGACCCTATCCAACTAGATCACAATGACCTTAGAAAAATGGCCTACATCGGCTACAAACTCTGAGATCCAAGAAAATTTAGTCAATTCTTAGTAACTAACGTAGATTTATTTTCCTTTAGTCATGCAGATATGATAGGCATCCCCAAAGAAATAGCCACACATAAGCTGAATGTCGACCCCTTCTACCCCCGGTAAGGAAGGTCAGACTTTCAACCCCACCATCAATGAGACCGTCCACAAAGAAGTAAAACAATTATTGGAAAATGGCTCTATCAGGGAATCGAAGTACCACGAATGTATTGCCAATGTAGTGATGTTTAAAAAGCAAAAAAAGGAAATGGAGGAAGTTCGTGGACTTCACATACTTGAACAAAGGATGCCCGAAAGATTTATTCCCATTGCCACATATAGACCAACTCATAGATGCGACGGCTGGCCACGAGATGTTAAGTTTCCCGGATGCCTATTCAGGAGAAGACCAAGAGAAAACTGCGTCCATCACCCACTGGGGAACATATTGTTATAGGTTCATGCCATTTAGGTTGAAGAACGCATGGGCTACCTATCAAAGGTTGGTCACAAAAATGTTCAAAGATCAACTCGGCAAAACCATAGAGGTATATATCGACATCATGTTGGTCAAGTCCGTGAAGGCAGAGGATCATATCGACCACCTAAAGGAAGCTTTCGATATACTAAGAAAGTATGAAATGAAACTAAACCCCGAGAAATGCTTGTTTAGTGTAGCCTTGGGAAAATATTTGGGCGTTTTGGTATCACAGCGAGGGATTGAGTTCAACCCAGATCAAATTAAGGCTATCGACGAGATACCAGAGCAATTGACTACTAAGAAGCAAGTCCAGAGACTGATCGGTCGAATTTTTGCCCTATCCATATTCATCTCGTGATCGTTTGATAGGTGTCACAAGTTCTTTAGCGTTCTCAAAAAGGACAACGGCCTCGAGTAGACGCCCGAGTGCATAAAAGCATTACAATAACTAAAGGAGTACATGTCTTGACCGCCCTTGCTCTCAAAGCAGGGAGAGCCTTCTCATTTACCTTGCCATCTCCGAAGTAGTAGTAAGTACGCTCCTAGTTCGGAAAAATAAAGGTACATAATCTCCTATTTATTATATCAATAAAACACTTGTCGATGCCGAGACGAGATACCCACACCTTAGGAAACTGGGCCTGGCTCTGGTCATAGTTTCGCGAAAGCTCATACTATACTTTTAGTGCCACCCAATCTCGGTCATCGCCATTTTCCCTTTAAGAAGCATAATGCTCAAACCCGATTTTTCGGGGAGGTTGGCTAAGTGGGCCATTGAATTAAGTGAGCACGACACCCCTTATCAGCTGCGTACAACAATAAAGTCACAAGTTCTCACCAACTTTGTCGTAGACTTTAGCGCAAAACTAATGCATGAGGCCGAGAAGGAAGGCGCCCAAGTTTCTCTTCAAACACAGGACCTCTGGGTCCTATACACCAATGGCGCATCCAATGCTTCCGATTCAGACAGGGACTCGTGCTCGAGGTTACCACCGATAAAATAATTTGTCAATCCATATGGTGCCCGGATATGATTAACAATGAGGCCTTAATTGTGGGGTTATGACTAGCACTCAAATATGGGGTGAAGCGGTTAAATTTCCATTGTGATTCTCAGCTCGTAGTCAACGAATTACTACCCAAGCGGTTAAATATGGGGTGAAGCGGTTAAACCAAGTTGTGCAAATTACTACCCAATTTCAACGAATGCCAACTCGACCAAGTTTCACGAACGCAGAACATTGAAGTAGACGACCTTGCTAAATTGGCCGCCGCCACCAAAAGCATAACAGTCGGGGACAAGAGCGTAGTTTATCTCCTCAACTTGGCATTAGACCAAATCGAGGTAAAATCTGTAAATTTAACTTGGGACTAGCACAATTGTACTATTACTTATTTGTAGGACGACATCCTCCCAAGCGACAAAAAAGAAGTTAAAAAGCTAAGGATGCAAGCCAATAGATACAACCTCCTCCACAATGACTTAAACAAAACAACATACGGTGACCCCTTGGCAAAATTCTTAGGCCCAAACCAAACCCAATGCGTTCTAGAGGAAATCCACGAAGGTCATTGCAGCACTCATTCTAGCGATTGAGCACTCGTTAGGTGCCTCATACGGGCCGGGTATTATTGCCCCACCATGAAGAAAGATGCCTCAGAATTCGTGAAGAAGTACGAGCAGTGTCAGAAGTACGCCCCAATAAACCACCAAGCAGGCGAACACCTCCACTCTGTCACCTCTCCGTGGCCATTTATTAAATAGGGAATGGACATCGTGGGCCCACTTCCGCCGGAACGAGGTAATGTAAGTTTTCTTTTAGTTTTAACTGTCTATTTCTCTAAGTGGATGGAAGCAGGGGCATTCTCCCAAGTTTTTCCGCACAAGAACACATTTATACCTCAACTGGCTTTATACTTTCAGGTGTTGCGACTATCCGTCCAACTTCATATTTTTCATGTGAAATCAATTTTCATTGCGTATTTTTCATTTGGCCAATTATTTATCTGTCCAAATTTCATGACAGATTTGAGCTCAAGATCCTCGTCAATATTAATAATATTGAGCGCTACATTATATTAACAATATCGTCGACGATCATTTTATATCGGTTCTACTATTATTCAATAAAGACATAACTTATTGAGATCTCTTTATCTTATTATTTTCAGGTACCTGAGCCTCTCCCATGAGGTCTTATGAAGTGTTATGTCGTGGTGCTCTTCTAGAGCACTTGCCTCCTTATTATGACCATCTTGAACATTTGCTCCTCTCCTTTTTCAAGGAGTTTTATCTTTGGAACCGATTAGTCTATTATGCTTTATGCATGCCATGGACTCTATTCATTATGGACTTTATTTTATTTGGAGCATTAGCAGCTGAATATGACATTTAGCTTTGGGTCAGCAAATACGCCCGACAATATTTTGCAAATGAATTATCACTTGAACTTCAAGTTCACATTTTCTCGTACGAGGATCTCGATGTACTCATAATAATTCATTACATGCATTACTTTTTCAGCTGCCCATTTTCTCCCCCTATTGTTGGGATCACCAACACATATTCCTAGCCTTATTTGGGGATCCATCTTTGTGCACTGTGGTGGAACAATTAAATCATATAGCACATTCATATTTGTAGATGGAAATTATTTGGTTCCTAACCCTGAACCGATTGTGATAGGGAGAACTTATCATAACTTGGCTAGATGCTTACAAGTGCTGTTGTATATTAAATAATACATCAAATACCAAATTTTATTTTGGCAATTTTGTTCTCATAACCAATGGTTTAGATATAATTGGAGGCATACAATTTCTACTAAACCAACTTGGATTTAAACCAGTATTATCAAGATAAATCATCATAATTTATATTCTGGAACTGTGCTCTAATAATTTGAGCAATCAATCTTGCAAAAGCCAAACTACAAGTTGATAACAAATGCACATGTGACCATAAAATAGATGCATCTATGAAAATCATATAATAGTAAACGGTCCACATGGAAGGTGACTTGGCCCATATATTTATCACCTTTTATTCATTTCAGAAATCAAGGGATTCAATCCCTAACCTTAACTGGTATATCATGAGAATAAGCAGCACAAGAGAATTCTTGAAGAATCTTATATTTCTTCAATATATGCCAATATAATTCTCAATTAATTTTTTCGCATCATAATTGAACCGAGATGGTCAACCGGTCATGCCAACTAATATTTATTTCAGTAAACCTCTAGTTTACTTGTGGCTTGTGATTGCATCATCATGCTTATACTTGTGTAGTACAAATAAAAGAAAAGTCAGGTAACCTTTCATATTTACCCGGTATGATTATAGTAATATAAAGATATTCAATCTTCTTTTCATTTATAGTCTCAATATGCCAACCACTTTGGCTAATATATTTGTAAATCAAAATATTTCTTTTGAGACTTACTATAATATTAATGTTATGAACAATTTCATTCATCCGGGTAGTAACAAATTAGTTCTTTCAGAGCTCTTAACTGTTTTTGTACTACAAGATCTTTTGTCACACCATCCATATAATGAATGTCTCCTTCACAAAGAGAATCATATCATAATAATTGTAATGTTCAAAATCATCACAAGCAAAATAATTTTTTTGCTTTAATTTTGCTTTTAATAACTTTCATAAGGCATGACAAAATATATTTTGGCGTATCATATGCATGCGACCAATAATATATTTATGTAACTACACAATAATATTCATTATCTTTCTTTGTCTCAAACCTCCCTTAGAGGTGAGTTGTAGTATTTATCCAACTATGCACAAGTACATTATTATGCATAATCTTTATCATATATATATTTTCACATTCACTTTCAGGAATGAGTATGCAATCTCAATGTTTATCACAAGTCACATTCTCTTCAAAGAATTTCTCCCTTTTATAATTATCATAGTGATAACTATTATTATTTTGGCCTTTCGCACACCCACATTCATTGGTCAACCACTTGTCTTTATTTAGACTTATCATGCACTGCTATCACATTCACTTCAAGAATGGAGCAAATCAAGTGGGACAAGCTTCATGCTTTTTCATGAAAATTACATTATTTTTTTCTTTAGTTATTATTATTATCAATATGGTGCATTAGGACTCAAACCCAATGCCTTACCCATATAAAGGCATGCTAGGCCATAATGCGTTGGAACTTGAATCCAACGTCTTTTCATCAACATAGTGCGTTGGGACATGAACCCATTGTCTTACCCTCAAACTTTGGCATAATGGGCCAAAATTCACTAGGACTCGCACTCGAGCCTTTAAAATATTATTACTTCATAATTATAGGCATAAGTAAATTAACTTTCAAGAAGACATATATAACTATTTCAATCTTGAAACAGTTCCTCTGCAACAAAAATGCTAGTTAGGATATATGCCATTTTGTTTTCAAATGATACAATCACTTTTACATTTTAAGAAATTAATTAGGAGAAAGGTACAGATAACCTATAACCACTTATATTTCAAAGACTATAAGAACTTCACCAAAAAAATCCAATACGGAGGAATGAGCCTTATGTTTCCAGCAAAAATATTTAAGGCTTAATGCATAACTGTAACTATTATAAATAGACGGTTGTGTAGAGAATTCTCAAGCAAATAATTCTTTCAGAGAGCCTGCAATTTCATTTCATTCAATTAGGGATTATAGAAAAAAAATAAGCAACACCAGAATTTAGTCAACACTAACTAATAGGAATTATATTCTCTGAGTGTCTAAGACAATCTTTCATCAATTCCACTACTCATCCCACTAAAGAAAAAGAAAAAGAAGAAAGAACCAAAATACTAAATGGGAAGTGTGTAATATGATATAATTTTGCAACAACCAGTTGAAATATCTAAAGAAGGACATGGTACTTGCTGATTAAACTTTTCATTTAACATTTTGTGCTCAAATTTGAAATATCTAAATTATCAGGGGCTTTTTTAGACTCTTTTATTGATAAAAGTCTAGAATACATGAATTTTTTTTATTAAGTGATAAAAGAATTCTCAGGCCAACGATCTCTCTTGCTGATTATTTCCTTTTTATGGACTTTTATACTGCCACTAAGGTAAAATTAGTCAAAAAATACAGCAGCAAGTGCATGATATTTCTAGTCTCCTTTTCTTAAACTTTCAGAGCCTCACATTTGCTTTCAAGAATAAATGAGGTCAAGACTCTAGCACCAAGGGTTCTGAATCCTAAAAAGGAATCTTGTTGTTCTTAACAATCATACAAACATTTCCATGTTAATGGTTCGTTATTCAACTTCATAACTAGCAATTTATAAACTAATAACACCAAATAATAACTTTCAAAACAATAAAATATGTTTGGCTAAGCTTATAAGCTGGTCAAACTAGCTTATAAGCGCTTTTCGGCTTATCTACGCGTTTGGTAAAGTTAAAAGTGCTTATAAGCCAATTGCTTATAAGTCAAAAATAAGCCAAAAGCCATAAGTTGGTCACCCCCAGCTTATGAATTTTTAGCTTATAAGCACTTTAAGTTTGACCAAGATTTTTACTATTTTATCCTTAAAATATTCTTTTTTAGAACAAACTCCTACATCGATAATCATTGCCTCAAGTATTTTTTCAACCTAACCCTCCCCCCCCCCCCCCGCCTCTTCAAGTCAGCAATTCTCATTGACTATTTAAGATAAGCGAATCCTTTATTCCTTTGCATATTTGTATCAATGTAATTGTGTATTAATCTTTGAACTGAATGTAATAAATGAGGACATATCAATTTTTTGGTGTATTTATTTCTAAGTGTTGTGGTGATGAAGACAATGTTTGTTTCTCTTCAAATATTTTGTCCTATTTAGGTTCATTTTTTACTGAGAAACTTTTGTCAATTTATTAATTATTATAACTTATGATTATATGCTTATCATAAAATAAATTATATTTATCATAAAAATTATCTTATCTAAGCACAGTTGTATTTAAAATAAAACGACAAATAGAATATTTTGTATTTGAATCGATCTAAAATCTAAAATTTTGAAGAAATTACGCCTTTATAAGTGTAAACAATTATAAGGTTATTTAAGTCATTTTAACAGAAAAAGAGCTTATCAACACTTTTTTATCAAATAATGCAGCAGCTTATTATTGATTTCAGCACTTGTATCCAAACACGTAACTGCTTATTTATTAAATCAGTTTCAGCACTTAAAAGTATTTTTCAACACCTAATGGTTATCAGCTACTTCAAATCAGCTAATCCAAACGGGCTCTAAATCACAGATATTACATTGAATAAGTTCACAAATGACCACGGTGATACTCGTGGCCTGATTTAATTGGTTTCACCACAAAAAATTGCACTTGAAGAGAGCAGACAAAAATACACATCTACAAATCAAACATTAAGATTCTAGGAGCAAAGTGATGCTGAGTAGATCTTTATCAAATTGAGAAATCAAGAAAGGAAAATCCAAATTCATCAAAATCTTCATTTAAATATTAATGCCAAATAAAAGTTAAGTATTGTCTGTAGATAAAGAAATTGGTTACTGACCTAAAAAATGTCTTAGTGGAGTGAAGAAGATAACTGTTCTTCTATGTGATTTTCAAGCCCTAGCGTTTCTCCAGCTGAGAGAGAGAGAGAGACGAGGGAGATGACGCGAGGTAGAGAGTGAATGTTGGGCGAATGTAGTAGAGTAGCCTAAGAGCCCGTTTGGACATAATAATTGTTTCATTTTTTTTTGTAAATTTTTCACTTTTTTTCCCAAATCAGTGTTTGGCCATAAAATCTTCAATTTTCATTTGAATATGAATTTTAGAATTTTTCAAAAATTTTAAAAATTCCAAAAGGATATTTTTTAAAATTTTCACTCACATCACTAACAAAAATTCAAAAATAACCCAAAATTATATTCATTTCCAAACAAACCTATAATTTTCAAATACCATTTTAATTTGAAAAATAAATTCACTTTTGTTTTTGAAATTTTACAATTCTTATGTCCAAACGCCCACTAAAAATTAAAATCGGATTTCTCAGTAAAGAAAGAACGTGGGAAAAATTTTGGGGAAGATGAAAAATAAATAAAATGTGGCTTCCCGGCATAACTTTTACTGGCCATTCATTCTTTGCTGTCTATTACTAATTTTCCGGTATATTTTGTGCTTAAAATAATAAATTAGCGACAATTCGTCTATTGCCGCTAAATATTAGTCGGTAAAAGCAATTTTTGTGGTTGTGACTCCGCCTGTTCGAGCATCTCTTGCTTCTCAACAACCTCCCCCTTGAGAGCCTCCATTTGAAATCGGCACTCGTCCAGCTGACTTTGTAGTTGAACCACCTGATACATTGGGCCTCCACACCCTTGCTCAGTTCGAGCTCCTCCCCCTTCCTCTTAAACGCCCCCTCAAGAATGCTGAACATTTCCCACGGCCACCACTAACTCCTCATCTTTATTTTTCAGCTCCTCCCTCACGACCGATACATTACCCTCCCCACGGACCCGCTTCTGAGCCTTCCGTTATTTGTCGCACAACTCCTGGTATTTGCCCTTCAGCCTCTGATAAATATCTTTCCTTTTCTTCTCCCTCCGCACACTTTTAATCTCCAGTATAATAGTCTACAAAATAAGGAAAAGCAAGAGTTAGAGCCTAGAAGCAGCCAATGCAAAGGAAGAAGAACGAGGAATGAAAACACTTACCCGGAGGGCAAGGGCAGCAATGCTCTTCGATAGGGTGATGTCAGTCATGGTCTTGAGAGTCACCCGCTCGGCTTAAGAGCAGAGAGGACCAAGAGTGTTGACCACATCCTCGGTATTCTTTATCAGATACGATCCTTGGGAATCATGATAGTCCTTGAACCCCCCCCCCCCCCCCAGTCCATATCTCGAGCTAGGTGGTTCGTTCGTCAATCATCGTCAGGTCGTCAGGGTCCATGTTAAAACCCAATTCGTCACCCTCGTTGACGATGCCTTTGCCTCTGTCCCCATCGACAGGAAAAGCATCCCCTGCCGATCTGGAAAAAGAAGCCTTCTCTTTCCCCTTTGGCGCAAAATCATCACAAATTGTCCCCTCCGCAGCTTTATCCTCCTCGGGGCGCAAAATCACGTATGCATTAGCCTCTTCTGGCTAAGGGGCCTTAGAAATCATGTAACGACCCGACCGGTTATTTTGAAAATTAACGTCATGTTCGGCAGTATAAGGTCTCGAGAAGCTTCGTATATATGTTATGACTTGCGTGTATGGCCGAGTTCAGTTTTCGGATGATTCGGGATCAATTTGGGAGGATGATTCTTGTTTTTGAAGCTTAAGCGGCAAGAGTTGATCAGAATTTGACTTTTGTGTAGACGACTCCAAAATGGCATTTTAATGATTCAAATAGCTTCGTATGGTGATTTTGGACTTAGGTGTGCGTCCGAATTTGAATTTAGAGGTCCGTAGGATAATTTAAAGCATTTCGACGAAAATTGGAAAGTTAAAATTTTGGAAGGTTGAGAGGTTTGACTGAGAGTTGACTTTGGTGTTATCGGGGCTGAAATGCAATTTCGAGAGTTGGATTAGCTCTGTTATGTCATTTGAAACTTGCATGCAAAATTTGACGTCATTCAGGGTTGATTTGATATGTTTCAGCACGAGTTTTGGAAGTTAGAAGATTTGGAAATTCATAAGTTCAATTCGTGGTGTGATTCGTAGTTTCAACGTTGTTTGATGTGATTTGAGATCTCGAGCGGGTCCGTGTTATGTAATGGAACTTATTCGGATGTTTCGACGGGCGTGTTTTGGATGGGCTACGGGCCATTTTCTCATGCTTTGGATGGTTGTTCTGATATCTGGTGTCCCCTTCTACGCGATCGCAAAGTTCAAGCCGTGTTCGCATAGGTTGTGCTGGGACTGACCATTTTACTTCTTCGCGTTCGTAGTGTGTGGTCCGCGATCGCGTATGTGTGAGTTTTGTTTCTTCGCGTTCGCATGGGCAGTTTCGCATTCGCGTAGCACAACTCATCAGCTGGTATATTTTTTTTTTTCGCGATCGCAAATTCTGGTCCGCGATTGCGTAGTACATTCTTGGGGCATCAGTTGTTTCCTTCTTCGCGATCGTATCCATTTATTCGCGATTGCGTAGTGCAATTTCTGGGCAGTGGTCATTTCCTTCTTCGCGATCGCAATTGCATTTTGGCGATCGCGGTGTGTAAATCGCTGGGCAGCAAAATATATTTCCAAAATCGTGGGGTTTGTCCATTTTTCATCTTTTGAGCTAGAGACCTCGGACTTGAGCGATTTTTGAGGGGTTCTTCACGTGGTTGATTAGGGTAAGTGATCATTACCCGATTTTGATTTTATTTCATGGTTTTATCTTTGTTTTCATCATTAAATTAGAGAATTAAGTTGGAAATTTGGGGAAATATGTAAAATCTTTCAAAAGTGTAAAATGATGATTTGAAGGACGAATTTATGTCAGAATTTGATAATTTTAGTATGGTTAAACTTGTATCGGAATGGGTGTTCGAGTTTTGTGAATTTTATCGGGTTCCAAGGTATGAGCCCGGGGGTTAACCTTTGGGTTGACCTTTTAGTTCTTGTTAAAGATTGAAGCTTTATTATCCGGAATTATTTTTTATGAGTTTTATTTATGATTTGAAGTTATTTTGACTAGATTTGAGCCGTCCGGAGGTTATTTCACTCGAGAAGGTCATTTTAGAGTATCGGTCTAGTTTCTTTGAGGTAAGTATCTCGCCTAACTTTGTGTGGGGGAAACTACCCCTTAGGATTTGTCCTTGGTGCTAATTGTGTCATGTGAAGGCCGAGTACGTGAGGTGATGAGTACGTGCTTGGGGTTATTTGTAGAAATTTGACCGTTTAGGGCTCTTAGGTTCTTATGTTCATTAGATATGAAGTTGTTTGTCATGTTAAATCCCCCATTTACTAAATTCACCCTTACGTGTCTTACTTGGAATTAATTGCTTCATGTTCTACCCTTATTGCCGATTAAACTCTTATGTGCCTTAACTGATGTTGTTGCCTCTTTTATTGCCATGCTATCATTTCCGTAATTATTTTTCCTTGATTAAAATTATTATTATCTTTTCCGTAATTGCCTATCATTAGTTGAAGTTGTTATTATCTTTTCCATAATATGCTATCCTTAATTGAATTTGTCATATGTCTTCTGTAATTGCTCAACCCTAAATGAAGTTTTGTCATCCCTTATCATTGTTGACTTGTCCTTATTTGGAATCATTAATTCATGTTATCTCTCTTATCATTGCATTGTGCTTTTGTGGAATCATTGCTATACATTATCTCTTCCTTGTTGAGCTATTCTTGTTGAGACCATTATTCTCTTTTGTGTCATTCTTTGTGAGTTCGTTCTTCTGTTTTCTTTGTATTCTGAAGCTACTGAGTTGATTTACTTGACGTATTCTCGTGTTATCGTCGTTGTTGCTGTTGTATTCAGTGTTGTTGAGCCGAGGGCTATGTGTGGTTGTGATATTGAAACTGTTTTGAGGAAATGTTGTGGCATGTGGGCACATATTATGAAAGTCATTTATTTGAGTTATTATGTTTTTGGCATACGTGTTTTGTTGAGAGAATTGTTATATTATTTGCACGAGGTTTCTGCCGTGCAGTTGTTATTGTGTTTGCACGGGTTTTCTGCCATGTGGTTGTTATTGTGTTTGCACGAGGTTTCTTCAGTGCGGTTGTTATTATGTTGCACGAGGTTTATGTCGTGCTGTTGTTATTATTGATACGCATGCGGTGGTATAAGGTCTGGGTGTTGAAACGCATGCGGTGTGATAAGGTGGGCTTGAAACGTGTGGCTAGTAGGGGAACTACTAGAAGCCATGCGGTGTGATAAGGTGGGTTAAAACGCTGGATGCTATTTCGGAAAAATAATTTTCAAAACTAAATATAAAGACTCTCGCGGTGATATAAGAAAAGTTGTGATTCATTTTACGACTTAAGACTACGAGGCGGTACCTCGGGAGGGCTCTTGTTGTCATTTCCCCTTTTCTGTGCACTTGTCTTTGATTGTTGTTTTCCTTAGCATACTACTAATTGTTTTCCTCCGTGATGCATTGTTTTCTCAGTTCTATGTAGCTAATCTTATTGTGTTGGTCGCTGCTTCAAACTTCATTGCTGCCTTTATTACACTGTACATTTCGTGGTGATCGTTTCTAATGTGTCATTTATTGTATCTGCTCTTATTTGTTGACTTGAATTGTGGTAGAACAATTGCACAAGCATACACGTAGTTAAATCACCCATACCGATTTTAGAAGATAAATCCTGACGTCATTGACCATCATACATACTCTTGTCTACTTGCCTTCTATGTGAGGATTGTCTATTGGCACGTGAGTCGTCCGTGCAGTTATGAATTGTAATATGGGCACAATATGTCAAGTGATTAGGGTTCATGAATTGGGACCCGTGAGCTGTGATTATGAGGTTCGGTACCTCATGGAAATACTTGAACAGATCTGGTGTGAAAGCGGTTGTTCTTATTGAGTTGTTGCTGGTTTTTCCTTTATTTTGATTTCACCGGAATTAGACTGTGTCCGGCTAACTCTACTAACATTATTACCCGACTGCTTCCTGTTAAATATTATTGCTATTGGTGTCCCGTTGCAACTATTGTTTGGTATTCCTTATCCTGCTTAGTTGTATATTGATATTATTTTTCTCTATTAGTTCACCTTCATATTATACTGTTTATTGACTGGTAGGTGTCTTGACTGTTCCTCGTCACTACTCCACCGAGGTTAGTCTTGATACTTATTGGGTATCGATGTGGTGTACTCATACTACGCTTCTGCGTATTTTTTGTGCAGATCCAGGTGCCACGATTGTTGTTAATTATTAGCTGGTTGGTCGAGCTGTGGAGACTCAAGGTAAACCTGTCGTCGCGTTCGCAGGCCTCAGAGTCACCTTATGATATTTTCATTGTACTATTTAATTTTATCCCGAACGGTTGCATTTAGGAATTTTTCTAGCAAACTCAGTAGAGCTTATAACTTGTACTACCGGCTTTGGGAATTGTAATTGTGTATAATATTTTTATCTAGTATATATCATTCGATGGTTGAATTCTTCTATTTATTTAGTAAGTGTTAGGCTTACCTAGTCTTAGAGACTAGGTGTCGTCACGACATCCTATGAAGGGAATTTGGGGTCGTGACAAGTCACCCCGACATCATCCCCGATGTGTATCGTCGCTATTTCCTATATCAGGATCTCGCCCTCTAACGAGTCTATAGTTGAGTGAACTCCACCTACATCCACGACCTTCTTCTTGCGGGGCCTCAGGTCCCTATCATGTAGAGAAACCTCATCATCTTCGTTGATGAATGAAAAAGCAGGAGGAGAGGGCGCAACAGCTGAGACGGGGGCAGAGGCAGAAGGCGCAGTGAACCCTCTCCTCCTGAACGAGGGCACAAGCCCCCTGTTCCTTCTTGTATCCCCCTGGCTGAACCTAGAAAAAAGCATAAGAATTGAGAGCAACGGCACACGCCAGTATGAATATGAGAACTACCAGAAGAAGGAAATTACCTGTCGAGGGGAGGGCCGGTTTGAACTTTTGAAAGAAGCTCAGATAGTCACAAATCCCCATGGTATATGGGAGAACCTTCTTGACCCAGTCAGCAAGACGTGCAGCCAAATGAGGAGGACAACTGGTGGCTGTAGGAGAAGAAGGATTACTCGACCAATTTGGAATGAACAAAGTACTTAAAAGGGTAAAAGCAAAAAACACAAACACTTATGTATATGGTTCCAGGCCTCAGGGAAACCACTGACATTAGCCACAACGGACTCAGTCTTGAAAAAGAAGTAGTCAAGCCAGAACTACCGACTACTTTTATCGTCCATCTTCACCACCAAGCATTTTTCCCCACGATGTCGAAGGTTCAACATCGTCTCTCTATAGAAGCTAGGCGCGAACAGATGCACCAAGTGTCGTACCGTGACCTCGACCCCGGTAAGTTCGGCAAACTTTGACAGCATATTGATAACCTTGTAAACATAGGGGGCGAGCTGAGCAGGGCAAACATTGTAATGGCGGCAAAACTGCTCCACCAACGGGAGGAGGGGAGACGAGTAGCCGATGGCGAACGGGTAGGCATAGAGAGCGCAATACCAGGACAGTGAATGAGCACTCCGTCCTCACCAACGGGGATTAATTCTACATGGTTGGAAAGTCCAGACATGGTTTTGAATTCAGCCAAGTGCCTAGATGTCATTGACGATTGAAATTTTACGGTCACCACATCCGGCGGCTGTTGAAAATCGGATCTAGCATCAGGGTTGCGGGGGATGATCTCCTCCACTGAAGGAAGAGCTTCATCTTTTGCGGCATCGACGGCATCCTCCCCGTGAACAGGGAATACAACAGCCCAAAGAATGGCGTGGTTATCTTCATCAACATTAGAAGGAATATTAGACATAGCTATGAAATTTATAGGAAGCCAAGATATAGACGATGGGAGTATGAAAGGAAGTTAAATATCAGAAGGCAAAGAAGATTAAAGAAAAACAGAGGAACTTATGTAGAGCAAAGATGATTCCAAAGGACGTAAAATTTGAATAATGATGGAACAATCCCTATTTATAGATATGAAGGCACCGAACCCGAAATGGTTCATCATAATTGGCGCTAGAATCGAAATGGCAAAGCCAATCAAGGGTTGCACGTGAATCGGTGGCGGAGCCACATTGAAGCAAGGGGTGTCAAGTGACACCCTTTTGCCAAAAAATTATACTATTTTGCTAGATAAATTTTTTTATTTTATGTATATTTACTATACGTTGACTTCTCTTGACTTTTTGATGTATTTAATTATTTATATTTTGATACCCCTTGATGAAAATTCTAGATCCGCCACTGGCGTGAATCAACGCAACGCGTCAGGAATCAGTGTCATCATGATGCATGACGTCATGACGTCACTTCTTTTCTTGGACCAGACGGTTCTAGCAAATCACCCGGAAAAATTAGGGATATGAAATATGCAGTCCACATAGAGCCATGTCGCATGTTTGTCATAACGACCGCAATCGTTGTTATCAGTTCATTGAACTCACCCACGAAGACAACCTCAACAAGAGGAGGGACTAACTGTATGGGCTAAAAATATTCATAATTATATGTGAGCCTAATCAATATTAAGACATCAATTTGATTTTAACAGAGGATGAAATCGAGGTCGAATACTCAATGGATGATGAAAGCGAGGTCGAGGACTCAACAGAGGTCGAAGACGATGAGGAGTACTCCCTTTAGCAAAGCAGTAATGACTAGTTTTAGAAATAAGACCTTACAGAGAATATTCCTGTGAATATTTCTCACATCTGTACTATTAGTGTTTTTGTGGCCCATGTGCCCATATAAATAGAAAGATATGTAGCTATAAAGGGATTGGACACTCATTATGAAAAATAACACATTGAAATTCTCTGAAGATTCTTGCTTTATCATACATATACAAAATACACATTTTCTTCATATCTTTATCTATCTTTTCTCCCACGATCCAAGGAGGATCCGAATATTCAAAGGCTTATCACCATCTATCTTTGTCAGAAGGAATATCAAAGAATCTCACCCTTTTCGGGTGACTCACATGCATTTACTTATATTAATGCCATTCATTATTATTTACTGTTATTTAATGCTTCCTCCTTTATTTTTAGATCATTGAATATATAATTATTATTGTCATTTATTGCTACTCAAATAGTATCCATGATATCTCGCTACAAAATCGGCTAATATATCTTTTGGATATTAATATTGGCTAAGATTAACTCCATTTTATTAAAAAATCTGATTGTTTAAACTTAGATCTAAATTTTGGGTCAAACACTCATGCCCATGTTGTCCAGCCAAAAGCCTAATGACCTAATCCTATTCTCTTTTGGTTTTCATTCCTATTCGGAATTGGATTCGATTTTTATTCCTATTTAGAGTTGGTTTTATCTTTAAGAGAAAGCACCACTTATTATCTATAAAAAGAGAAACCTTGGAAAATTGTTCTATGCTCATTGGTATAAGTCTTTGAAAGACTTTAGCACATAAGAGTGGTTTTTGAGAGAACTTTCATCAAGAGAGAAGAGAGAAGAAAAAGTGTTTGTGTTGCTACAGATTTTGTTCCGACCAGCCAACTTCAAATCATATTTTCAGATTTCTTAATCGTTGGATCGGGCTGAAATTTTGATTGAGTGTTCTTAACATCTTGGTCATCGATTTGCATGGTGGCCCGTAGAATCCGATTTGGAGCCCCGAACAACAACTCTATTTTGTGACTTCTCCTCTTTCTTCAATTAATTTGTTGTTGTTCTTGCTGCTATTGTTGCTCCGTGTTTGGTACTTGTTGTGTAGCCAATTTAGAAAACTTTTATAACTTTCTTATTATTATAATGTAGATTTTTGGATCTTTGTGATCCCGTGGTTTATACCTTCGATTTGAAGGGTTTTCCATGTTAAAAATTGGTATTTTTTATCTTCTTTATTTTTAGGTTTGCCTCTTCCTCGACATAATAGAGGTATCAGATCCTTGGTTATTTATCTAGATTTTTATGTAATAAAGGCGAATGTGAGCAAGATGGTATGATTAAATGGGAGCAATTATAATGTTTGGAGAAGCAAGATGAAAGATTTGTTATTCGTGAAGAAGATGCATCTATTCGTTTTTGCATCTCATAAACTCGAGAGTATATCTGATGAAGATTGGGATTTTGAGTATTAGCAAGTATGTGGATATATACGACAATGGGTTGAATATAATGTTCACAACAATATTGTGAATGAGACACATCTGAGATCGTTGTGAAAAAAACCTAAAGACTCTTTATGCTTCAAAAACTGGGAACAACAAGTTGTTCCTACTAAAGCAATTGATGACCTTTAAATACAAGGAGGGCAGCCCTATCCTTGATCACATAAATGATTTTCAGGGCATCCTTCATCAGCCTTTTGGAATGGGAGTTAATTTTGATGATGAGATACAAGGACTTTGGCTTCTTAATACTCTGCCATAATCTTGGGAAACTCTTCGTATTTCTTTGATAAATTCAGCTCCTGGTGGTAAGGTGACCATGGAATATACCAAGAGTGGTGTGTTGAATGAGGAAGTAAGGAGAAAATTACAGGGTTCGTCCTCTCAAATAGATATCTTGGTTATAGAAAACTGGGGGAGAGATAGAACAAGAGTTTCGAGGTATAGAGGTAAAAGCAGAAGTAATTCAAGGTCCAAATACCATAATATTACGTGCAACCATTGTGGTAATAAAGGACATATCAAAAGATTCTGCCACAAGTTGAAGCAAGACACCATAGAAGGAAAGAAAGTTGAAAATACCGAGAACAATGTTGTTGTTATTGTTCGAGATGACCTTCTTTTGCTTATGATAAAAATGTCATCAATTTGGTATCCCATGAGACGAGCTGGATAGTAGATTCTGGAGCTACCTTATATGTCACACCAAGAAAAGATTTTTTCTCATCTTATACTCATGTTGACTCTGGAGTGTTAAAGATGGGCAATGCCAGTGAGGTTAAGGTGTTTGGTATTGGCATAGTTTATTTAAAAACTAATAATGGTTCAACGTTAGTTCTGTAGAATGTCAAGCATGCTCCAAACTTTCCTTTCAATTTGATCTCTGCAGGAAGATTAGATGATGAAGGTTACCATAATTCCCTCTTTAATGGCCAATGGAAGCTCACCAAGGGCTCATTAGTAGTGGCTCAAGGAGTCAAGTCTTCTCATTTATATGTGACACATGACTCTATTCTTAATGACTCCATAAACCTGGTGAAAAGTGACACTTTATCAGAATTGTAGAGCAAAAGACTGAGTCATATGAGCGAGAGAGAGGGTTACGTGTTTGGCTAAGAAAATTTTACTTCATGGAGTAAAACAAGAAAAGCTGAAAAGGTGTGTCCATTGAATAGCTAGCAAACATAAAAGGGTTTTCTTTCATAGCCATCCTCCTTCAAGAAAGCCCGAATTATTGGAGTTAGTACACTCTGATTTGTGTGGTCCTTTTAAAGTAAAGTCAAAAGATGGTGCACTTTACTTTTTCACCTTCATTGATGATCATTCTCGCAAGCTTTGGTGTATCCTTTTAAATCCAAAGATCAAGCACTTGGCGTGTTTAAGGAATTTCAGGCCTTAGCTGAGAGACAGACAGGAAAGAAATTAAAATGCATTCGCATTGACAATGGTGGTGAATATTGTGGTCCCTTTGATAACTATTTCAAAGAACAAGGAATTCGTCATAAAAAAAACTCCGCCCGAGACACCTCAATTGAATGGTTTGGAAAAGAGGATGAATAGAACTCTAGTTGAGAGAGTTAGATGCTTGCTTTCAGAGGCTAAACTTACAAATACATTTTGGGAGGAATCACTTAATATTATTTCTTATGTTATCAATTTGTCTCCTGATGTTGCTTTGGATGTTGATGTCCCGAATAGAGTTTGGTCTGCCAAAGATGTTTCTTATGATCACCTGAGAGTTTTTGGGTGTAAAGCTTGTGTGCATATTCCTAAAGATGAGAGATCGAAGCTGGATGTCTATGTTATCAATTTGTCTCCTGATGTTGCTTTGGATGTTGATGTCCCGAACAGAGTTTGGTCTGCCAAAGATGTTTCTTATGATCACCTGAGAGTTTTTGGGTGCAAAGCTTGTGTGCATATTCCTAAAGATGAGAGATCGAAGCTGGATGTCAAAACTAAGCAGTGATGTGATATTCTTTGAAGACCAGACCATTGAAGATATTGACAAAGCTGGGAAGATACATTCTTAGAATAATGAGAGCTTAGTTGATATTGATCTAGTTTCTATTGGTAAGGCACCTATTGCACATAAAAGAACCCAAGAAAATAATGAAGATAGTGATTAAGATCAAAATGATCATCATGGTGTAGATGTTATAGATGCTCCAGTTGATGAAGTTGTGGTTCATGATCAACCAATTTTTGCTTAGGTAACTACTTTGAATGCTCCTGAAGCCTCTCTTAGAAGATCTACAAGGGAGAAGCAAAAATCAATGCGCTATCCTCCTTATGAGTATGTACTTTTGATTGACATGGGAGAACCTGAGAGTTATGATGAAGCCATGCAAGATACTCACAAAGATTAGTGAATAGAAGCCATAGAAGATAAGATGAAATCACTCCATGAGAATAGCACATATGAGTTAGTGAAATTGCCGAAAGTTAAGAGAGCTTTATCAAACAAATGAATATCCAGTGTAAAGCAAGATAACCATACCTCTGCGCCTAGGTACAAGGTGAGGTTAGTTGTTAAAGGTTTTGGCCAGAAGAAGGGAGTTGACTTTGATGAAATTTTCTCCCATGTTGTAAAGATGTCTTCTATTCGTGTGGTTCTAGGTTTAGCTGCGAGTCTAGATTTAGAGATTGAGCAAATGGATGTAAAGACTATTTTTTTTCATGCTGATTTAGATGAGAAGATTTATATGAAGCAGCCTGAGGATTTCTTAGTTAAGCATGAGTTTTGCAGAAAACTGGCAGGCATAAAGCCTGTCAATAGTACCTCTACTAGAAGACATATTTGGCCCCTTGGCTGGAGGGGGAGTTTGTTGGGATCATGCACATGTTTTCCAGCCAAGGCCCAATGGTCTAATCCTATTCTCTTTTGGTTTCCATTCCTATTCGGAATTGGATTCGATTTTTATTCCTATTTAGAGCTAGTTTTGGCTTTAAAAGAAAGCACCACTCATTATCTATAAATAGAGCATCTTGGAGTTTTATACTCTTTGGTATAAGTCTTGGAAAGACTTTAGCATATACGAGTGGTTTGTGAGAGAGCTTTCATCAAGAGAGAAGAGAAAAAAAATGTTTGTATTGCTGCAGATTTTGTTCCAACCAACCAACTTCAAATCACTTTTTCTAATTCATTAACTGTTGGATCGGGCTGACATTTTGACCGAGTGTTCGTAAAATCTTAGTCTTTGGTTTGAACGGTGAAGATCGGATTTAGAGGTCTGTAGCATCCGATTTCGAGCCCCGAATAGCCGCTCTATTTTGTGACTTCTCCTCTTTCTTCAATTGATTTGTTGCTATTGTTACTCCGTGTTTGGCACTTGTTGTGTAGCCAATTTGGAGAACCTTTGTACCCATCTTATTATTATAGTGGAGCCTTTTGGACCTTTGTGATCCCGTGATTTTTACCTTCGATTTGAAGGGTTTTTCACGTTAAAATTTGATATTCTTTATCTTCTTTATTTTCGGGTTTACCTCTTCCTCGACATAACACATAGAATTAAAAAAAAAGGAGAGAAATGGCCAAAGGAACTGATAGTTGTGTATTGTGATTTGTATATGAGATCATCTTAGATTCCACTCCTGGTGGTGGAGGGAAACACTTGCATTTTATGGATTTTTCTTCTCAGAAGATCAACCTTGTTCTCTACTTCCTTTTGGTTAATCATTTTGGCATCCAAAAGCCACTGACCCAACTAATCTAAATTCACGTTGCAAGTTGGTCCATTAAGGGCTGGGCTCGAACCAAAATTAAGAATTGAGGATACCAACACTAAACCAAGAACTTCATAATGATTAAGGGCAATATCAAGGGAGTGCCGTAGAGGCAAGTGAAATTGGTGAACAGTCAAGCGTCAGAGGCAAGTGAAATTGGTGAGCAATATGGTAGGCAAATATCACAGGAGCGCCGTAGAGGCAAGTGAAATTGATGAGCAGTTATCATAGATAAATATCATGGGAGCACCAAGGGCCATCACATACCTAACATGTGAAAGCCTTGTACTACATAAATCAGCTTCTCCCATCACTTTCTTGAAAATATATTGAATCTAACACTTCTCTTCTGCCCAAACCTGGTTGAAGACTAGTTATGAGATGTAAAAATAGTAGAGACACATATACTCCAACCACTTGTAATCTTCTTTCGTAAATAGTAATACATATAAACATTGAAGAAAAAGAAAAGCCATTTCATTTGATAAAAAGCCCTTTGCTATTTAATCATTCAAATGCTTAACCACAACATATACCATAGAGAATATGTAGGCAGCGAAAACAATACTACTGATAGGTTATAGAAGGATAATTAAGCACAGATTTTATCTACATTTTCCATAAGCACTGTATGTATTCTGTATCAATCACTTAAAGGGGAGGTCTATAGCTAAACTTCTTGGCCTTTAGCCAGTGTTCCTCATCCCCGCAGCAATACCATTTATCGTAATGAGCAAGGCATCTCTAAGCTTAGTGTTGTCTTCATCACGCCTCAACCTCTTTAATATCTCCACCTGCAGGATATTCATTGGATTCAGATATGGAAGCCTGCTCTCGATCAACCTCCTCAAACTACGGTTGTTTGCTGATAGCTTCTCATGACCAGTAACCAATAGGACATAGTTTCCTGTCGTCAAGAGCTCCCTCCGCAGGTCTGCACCAAGTTCTCTTCGTGTTTCAGATACTAGAACATCATCATAATGCTTTGCTATAGGAATGTCAGCTTTCCCCAAAACCATCTCTATAAGATCAACAGTGGACTGGAAGAAAGGCCATTCTCTGTACATTGCTCGTAAGTCTTCTGTATGTCCCTTGTCACAAACACCCTTCAAGCCTGCTCCAACTCCAAGCCAAGCAGGGAGGACAAATCTTGTTTGGGTCCATGCAAATACCCATGGAATTGCACGGAGTTGCCCAATTCCTCCTGTACTCTTTCTCCTTGTTGGACGGCTACCAATGTTGAGAAATCCTAGCTCAGCCTGAGGTGTTGCTTCATGGAAGTAAGCGAGGAACTCAGGGTTTTCATATACTGTGCTTCTATAACTCCTGCAACTTAAATTTGATATGTCGTCCATCAGATTACGCCATTTTTGTTCCCTTGGAGGCTGGGGGGGGCGTAATGTAGCAAGTAGAACAGCCGTGGTGTAAATCTCTAGCTGACGAACAGCCATTTGGGGTAGTCCAAATTTTGCCTGCACCATTTCTCCTTGTTCCGTAGATCTAAGAGTACCCTGATAAATTCAGAAATAAATTAATTAGAAACCGAGTGCATGCAGAGGTGAATATTTTGGCTTTTCTGATAACAAATGCTGAGTATTACTTATCATTCTCAAACTGTTTTATTATTTAAGGAACAAAAACTTCCAAATGATTAGAGGTTAAGAATCAGCAGATAATGTCCATAAGTTGGGACCATTTTTTTAATAATCCAATCAAATTATTGTTATGCATGATAGGTTAGAGAGCAGATTGGCCAGTTAAAAAGGAAGTCATTAGACGAAGAGGAAGCAAGACATGCACCAAAGAAATTAGTGGCAATTCTGACTAGAAGGTACCATCCAGAGAAGTACAATGAATTTTGTAATAGGGTGGTGAACACACACACATCCATCTTTTGCTCCCGCTTCATTATGAAAATACTAGATGATTCAGATTAAAAACAATTTCTACCCAAATACACTCTCCTTATTATGACATTAAGGTGGAGTAGCCAGTTGCTGCCAGCCTGCCACACAGTTGGTGACAGGACCTATATAGGTATGACAATCCTGATTTTGAATTCACCCAGAATATAATTCAAAGAAACCTTCAGACACTTAGCATGCAAAATGTAAACAGAATGTACATGCGAGTAACATATTAGGAGTTTCAAGATGATTTAACTAAAAACAAACCATAACAGAGCCGGGTGGCTGGGACTGAATTGCAAGGTAAGTAGGACCACCACCACGGCCAATGCTTCCTCCACGCCCATGGAACAGAGTGACTTTAATGCCATATTCATTACATGCAGCTACAACATCTTCTTGAGCTTTGTAAAGCTCCCATGCTGCAGTGAAACGGCCAGCATCTTTGCCAGAGTCAGAATAACCAACCATCACCTGTGCACACCAACCATGAGCTGAAGCCAAAAGTGAAACTTTTTTGGATAGTGTAATGCATTATGGCATACATACCTCCTGATGTCCATCGTGGTTCTTTATGATGTGCTCCCTATACCAGTCGATTGAGAGTAATCTTCTGATCACCGAGCCAGCTTCTCTCAAGTCTTTCACGGTCTCGAACAGAGGAACCACCCGCAGTCTGTTGAAATACATGAAATATTTAGCATTATGTTCATAATCTTATAAGCAGCATTATGTTCATAATCTTATAAGCGTTACCTCTATTCAATCATATTAGCATTACCTCTGTTCATAATCATATAAGCATTACCCTTAGAACGGTCTGGTTGCGTGAGCTACAACTAATTTTGCGAACTCATCTCAACTGGTTTCAATGCAAAAGTGTTACTAGGTACTTGGATATTAATTTAGCAAGTTGCCTTAGATGAAAACAAGAAACCGAAAAAAAAAAAAAAAAAAAAAAAATTGCACCCTGCAGTCATGGCTGCATAAGTGGAATTTCAAGTATGACAACAGCATTTGTGGAAACTGGGATCCTTTGCACTTTCTAGGCACGATTTCCACAAATAACTATGAGGCGCATGAGAAAATATCTATGAAAATAATTTTGTTGATTTAGCACCCCCACAATAATTTTATTTTCCTTGGAACCTGATCACACAATTTTCTAGGAACCACAATAGGAGAACCGCTGAAACTAGCTGTCGTGAAGCATTAAGCCTATAATGCAAGAAAGAATTAGATGAGAGGACATAAAATTATATCCAACCACCTAAAGGGGAAAAGAGGTGGCCCAGTAGACATGTGTACTTGTCTGAATGCAGTTGAAAAATTACCACCTTCTATAAGATGGAAATTATGCAAGCATCAAAAAGATGGGAAAAGATAACCAAAGTGTGTGATGACAATTCATTGGCTTAACATTAGCCAGACTGGATTAATCTGGGTCATAAATAGCCATACACATGCACATAAGTTTTTGGGTAAGTTAAGAAGAAAGTTCTGTTATTTTATCTGCAACAGAAAAGATAGCAGTCTTACGTTCCACCGGGACAAGGTCTGCCTAGCTCCCCAGCAACAGCAAGGCGTGCATCCTTCTGTAAAAGCTCTACAGCTAGGACATCACTGGCCTGCCAAATGAAGATAAATCAAAATATAGTAGATAATAGAAAATGGAAACTAGATGGTAGTTAAAAACTTAATATCAAGTATCCTTTATGCAGATTTAGTTGAACCACTCCACCACTGCGAAATGAAGTCTATACTCTATATTTAATCCATGTGGAATATGATCATACATTTGAAGCCATGGAAATAACATAAGCTCCAAGTGAATCACTTCCTAATTCAGCTGCCACTTTGAACGTGTCCAAGACTTCTTTGACATCAGGCGGAACCTATAAAAGAAAGATTAAAAGAAATCATCAAATCCAAGACGAAGAATAGGAAGCAGCAACCTAATAAAGGAACTCAGGCCACTGGATTTTGACAGCTAATTTAATTGCAACACGTATACGATTCAACTCAAGTGGTAAAAACTTAGATACACATCAGTTAATTTATTCAAAGATATCATCATATGTGTTTTGAACTTTTGATACTCACTATCTGATATTACTTCCCTTCCAAGAATCAGTTATCAATTTTTTTATTAATATATTAAAAGATATAATGATGTGGTTTTGATAATAATCCATGAATCAGTTATCTATTTACCTCTTTTTTCTGCCTTATATACCACCAAATACTCAATTCAAGGCTATCCATTTGCCCTCCTCTAGTAATCAAGAAAGGATAATAAAGTCGGACCAGTATATGAGTAAGTTTTGGGTTTCTTCTCCAGAGACAGAACATTTAGGTATAACCTGCACGAGAAAAGAAAAAGCAAGCACTACTGCCTAGCTACTGGGGCCTTCTCAGAGAAATGGACAGCAAATGTAGCTGCTGCAGGGATACAGGGACATCCATTTGGTATGCCTGCTGAATAAAGACCTAGGCCTTTTGATGAAATCATTAATTGACCATCTCTGCTTCATAGCATAAGGTGGATATTATTTTAGAGCTTGGTTACATCAGTTAATTATGTTAAATGGCAGTGGCATTCACTATTAAAAACTATTGTCATATGAATGCAGGAATTTCCTCGAATATTATATTTGACACGCCAATATATGTAGTGGAAAACAGAAAAGAAAAAGCCAATTTCAAAAATAGTTTGGAACACAATTAAGGGCCTCCTACAACATTTTAATCACAAGATATGATGATTCATGATGTATATTACTCATTTTATGGATGTTATCAGTTATAGCTTGTTATCAGTTATAGCTTGAAGGTTCCCATATTAATCGCAGATAGAGGGATGAAGCGCTTTCAGCAATTGACAGGGTAGAATTACGGCTGTCAGCACTAACCAGTCATAAAGGTACTTCCCCTGCCTACATGTTTGAGCAGGTAAGCTATCTCTAGTATTAAATGTGTTCTACTATATCATTCTTTTCCTCTTGTGAACGGTCAGATTAGATCAATTAAACAAACCTGAAGATAAGTAAGCAATACAGTTAAAATAGGATAGAAATACATTATCTTACCTCTATAGTAGGAGGAACCAAAGGCCTTTTCCCCTTTAGCTCTTTAATCAGAAAGTCCAGCTTTTGTTCTTCATCCCACTCACTATAGGTACCCATGTCTAAGTATTTCGTGATTGCATCAAGTGCCTCAGAGTGCCTACCAGATTCCTGATTCATTGAATTGAATATAAGCATATATTTCACTAGAACTCACCAATAACATGTAAAATCATATACCTGACGAAGGTCAAGCTTCATTAAGACCATCCCAAATGTAGCAACTCGCCTGATTAGGTCAGCAAGCCGCCCATCAGCTAGAACCCCAGACCCACATGATTGCTACAATGCACCCAATGTATACATTTATTAGAACTAAAAGGAGTTGTCCTGAGTATAAATAGATTTTTTCTTCTTCTGGAATTTTAAATAATAATTAGAAGGTGCAGAAACAGATTTTGGAACTAAGAGGAATGACTTGTACCAGTGAATCATAGCACAATAGTAGTGGTTCCAAAAGCTGATCTGATGTTTCATAATAATCCCAAGGATCATGGTCACACGGAAGATCTTCAAGAAGAAGCTCCAGCCGCTTCCGTGTCTTGAGGAGCTGAATTTAGAAAAGACAAGTTTATATCATCAAACAATATGGCATAAAGAACAAAAAGAAAAGCACTAGTTGAACATTCAATTTTAAGGTCTATAATAACTTCCAAACTTCCAACTTTTGCATATGGAACATGGAAAAGGCACAATATTGATATAATTCCTCATTGTGAATTAATCAATCAACTTTCATCCCACCAATTATTCATTAAACAATGAAGTTATTACATTTCAAGAAAAGAAAACTGTCAAACCCCACAATTTTCTTCTTATGTATAAGCAGTATTCTGTGCTATAATTTATGAGATATATTCCATCACCTATCAACACATCTGAAATCTGCCTATAATCATCCTATTTTTTAAACCAATTTTCAAGTACTCCAGTTAGGATACCTTTTCTTTTACATCCCCAAGGACAATTCTATAGGGAGCAATCCCAGGTCTCTGCGATGAGCTTGGTTCCAGTAGCTTTTGGAAGCTGGCCCTTCCTACCTGAGAGTCGGCAAAAATTTTCCTCTGAGCCAGAAGCTGACTAGCAGCACGTGGTGTTATATTTCCATTTCCATTTCCATATGCCTTTTCAGTATTTTTGATAGAATCACCAGCAAGGGGACCCACTTTTGAAGTACTCTGACTATCCTGTAAAGATTTCAAATACATGAGATACAGAGTATCACTCAGAGTTACAAACAATAAGCAAGATACTAATTTGTGAAGATAGAGGGGCATAGACAGACAAGAATGACAACTGTAATGAAATCATAAAACCAGCTTAACCTGATTTTTGAGTGGTATGAATTCTGTCCCAGGAAGAGCCAGTCTAGGATAGTGGGACTCGACATTTTCTGTGAAAGATCATGTGTTTTTCTTTATCAGTAACTATCTAACATTGTTTTTATATTGAAAAAGAACATAGGAAAGAAAATACAGAATATGCAGCAAATTGCTTAAACAAACATTAGAAACCATAATAAACAGATGTCAGTTTGAGGCATTGATAATGTATGACAACATCGACCAGATAGTGGTATCTGCTTTTACAGCGATTGGATCTTCAAGGATCTTATTACAGTGACACCTAAGAAATTGGTAACTTGAAATTTAAAATAAAAGAAGATATGAAACATTTTTGCTTTCTATAGTATTAGATTAGAGATATCCAATATTCCAATTTATTGCAGCAAAAACGTTGAAGCCCCTTGAAGGCACGGCAAAGAACCAACCTCATAAGTACATGTTCATGATTTCCCAAACCCCATTTGCCAATCGAGGGGAAATCAACACAAACTTCACCTATTAAGTACGGCGAAAGAAAAATAAACATAAAGGAGAAGTCACGAGAAGACTAAAGAGAAATTATGCAGCATGAAGTATCGAAATAATGAATTTTAACTTAAGAACACCGTGAATAATAACCAAGCAGGTATGAAGATATTCGAACATTCTGAAGGCATTATTAAATCAGATGATGCAAGTTAAAGTTGTCAGTATGACATCAAATGGACAATGAATCTGCTAAAATAACACTGTTGAGTTAGAGACGAAAATAGAAAGGAGCAAAGGCCTGACCAGACAGACATAACTAAAGTGCAGATGTCCAACCAGCAAAATGCTACCTGTGCAAGAGGGCAGATCAGCTCCGGTTGGAAGCTGTGTAGGGAAAGGTGGAGCATGTTGTCCTTGATGTTTTGATTGACTCCAATTTGAGGAATGATTCCAAGACTCAAGGTGATCCTCAGAAGTATTTCCTGGAAGGGATTCCAAGAGACAATCAAAAAAGATATATAGCTGGATGCTAATTCTGTAATAGTTCGTAAATGGCCTAATTGCTTGAGAATGTCATAAAAATAAGGTGAATACACATCGGAAAAGGCCTCCAACTGTTCTAAAACTTAAGCTAGAATATTTTGTATCTGGCATACAGCTAATTTTATGATTGATAACACATCCCTTGTCAAGATTATTTTTTTTGGATTGATAGCACATGGCAAGTAATTAAATAATTGACTGAGACATACACGTTCTACAGTAAGATTAGCATCTTAAAAAACATGAAAAGCAATTAAGAGCTGACCTATAAACAATAGGAATAAGATAGAATCCATGCTAAATAAATAAAGAACATATGTTATATCTTACACATTTGGCGGGGTAAAAAGAGCTCAATCAACAGGGAACATTTAGAATTGTATGTAGAATTTAAAAGGAAAAAAGAAAAGACAGTACCATCAGGTACCTTCCCTTTCTTGATAATTTCAATCGAGCTTTCTAGGATATACATAGCTGATAAAAAATCGTTTACCAACCAATCAAGTAAAACAATCATTTCTCTGAGACAGAAGATATCCAGAACATCAACTTTCAAGAAAATGATTCCAAACAAATGGAATAATTAACAAAGTATTAGATCTCTTCAAGAAGAGGCCAGACTTATACAACTGTAGGTCACAACTGATTAAAGATTACCAAATTCATTTGTCACTCACTGACCTAATCATATGGTTGCAAACCAAATGTCCTAGCAAGAGGCATGACCCTAAGGAACAAAGCTCCAAAAGAATTTTGAGATAACAAACCTTTTTCTAAGATTTCATGTGCCAATCTTGCAAATCTTTCACTGCATTGATTCATGGAAAGTTCAAATCTGAGGCTATCTATTTCTCGTACATAAAGATCAATAGCCATCCACCTGGAGAGAAGAGAGACATCTTTTGTGACCTGAAATAACAGAAAATACATATGTTAATTTTGCAGATGGAATCAAAAAAACTCTTACTTCTCGTAAAAAATGATCGTTTGCTGAAATTATACTAGGAACTTTCATCATTGTTTATGAGAAAGGAAACATAATGCAAGTGGAAGCATGACTTTATGGAGACATAGATTCTATTTAAAGTGGATCTTGAACCAAAAAATAAATATAAATAAATAAATAAATGTACCAACTCCATATTCACCAGAGTATATAAAAATAATTGAGTTCACAAAAGACAGAAAAAAAGTCTTTTGCATGGATGAGCATATTAAACGTAACCTTTGCTGTGACATTTGGATTTCCATCTCGATCGCCCCCCATCCAAGATCCGAATCTTATTGGTGTGCATGTCAATGGTAGAGGCCTTCCAGTATGCTAAAAGGAGGAGGCGCAACCAATTATAACATGTTGTATAGCTTCATTATGATAGTGTGAAAGATCAGATGATAGAAAACCTTTTTTAAAGCATTGCTGACTCGACGTAAATAATGGGGTACAGCTTTCCACAGCGTCTGTTCCACAATATGTAAACCTGAAAAGTTTTAACTTGTTGTCACTTGTCATACTAGAATGAAAAGGTTTCGAAATCAGGATCTGTACAAATCTCCGAAAATTACCAGCCCTGGCTTCGTCAACTGGAGTAGGTTTGTGCCGCCTGAGCTCATCCGTTTGCCATATAGAAGTCATCTCTCTCACCTACAAGAACCCAAAACACTATTGGGTCAGTGAAGGTGTTCAATATGTGGCTTCAATATCCAAAGCATGAAATGGCACCCACCAGATCTTCAATTAGCATCTCTCTATCTTCAATCCCAAGATCAGGCCTGTCATTATATTCCAAAAGGTGCTACACAAAATAAAGATTCACAGAGCAACGGTCAAAGTTGGTTTACTATAATATATAATCGTACTTTTTTTAATGAAAAAATTCTGGAAAAGAAAACGCACAGCAATTCTGATGTGTTTGTATTGTAAGGTACGACGGTTGATTTGTGTCGGATGTGCAGTGAGAACAATCTCAACAGCCTGCGATAGGGAGAAAACTTGTGTAATCAAAAGAATGCCTGATCAAAAGACTTCTACGTGTAGTACTCCGATAAATTGGATAAACAAGCAGACCTGCTTGCAGACAGTGTCATAAAGCTGATCTGGAGGAACACCACTCTGCGAGAGGTGGTTGAAAATGTCATCGCAAGATTTTGACAACTGTGCTTCTCCTCGCGCCTTGCGTACCCTACAAGCATGAGTCAGTTATTTAATAGATTTAAGTGGTTCCTACACCTACCTATTGAAAGGCAAAATAAAAGCTGTTAAAGCTATCAGAATTTGCAACATTCAACAATCAGATTAATAACATAACTACCAGAACTATGATATGCAACCCATAGAGCACTTGATAGGAGAACACACCTACACTGAAGTAACTGAACAAAAGGGAAATGACGGCTGCTCACCTATGATGTGTTTCTGCAATTCCCATCAAATTAAGATAATGGCTAAATGTACGCGCAATGGCAAGAGCTTCCTCTAGCGTCATTTTTGACAATTCTGATGCCAGTTGTTTCTCCAGAAGCTCTGCTGTATCCTCAATTCCCGCCATTCTCATGTTACAGGCACCCTAAAGTTACAACAAAACTTCCAATTAGTATAATTACACATATCTGAACACTAGAAATTGTAGATTCTACACTTATCACAGCCCTTTGAACAAAGAAACCAACCCATTGAGAGATCAAAAAGGAACCATAAAAAGATGTTCAAAACCAAACAAATGTTTGGAAAATATACCCACATTTAAGCAAACTTCCGCATTGTGATAATTGTTTAATATAGGTCTTAAAACGGATTTCAAAAGCAGGGGCGGATCTAGTGTACAACTTATGGGTTCATCTGAACCTGGTAGCTTTGGTTCAAACCCTAAATATATACTAGAAAATCTACCAAATATGTACAAATGATAGATTTTGAACCCAATAAATCAAATGGCGCTGTCGTGGAATCTTGAACTTGAACCCATAATGTCAAAAATCCTGGATCTGCCTCTGTTCAAAAGATCAGCTATAGGTACTAAAACTTGACATAACGACACATACAAATCATTCAAAGAGTATCATCTCTGACTCAGACACATAAAACAGACGCATCAAAGAGCATGAAGCACTAAACCAACACGATTTGGACCACATGCACATACAAGGGCACAACTGCAAACAGAGAAAAAGCGAACCCAAATAACTTTATACACATAACTATCAACCCATGCAGGGAACAGAGGAAAAAAAACACATGAACTTCTTTTGATAATTCGAAAATCTTGAGGGCCAACAGCACATGGTTAGAAACTCCATGGACAATAGTTAAGCAGGCGGAGCCCAGATTTGAAGCTTACTCGTTCAGAATTTTAGCCTTTTTAAGCTCTTGGGTTCTAAATTAATAATTTGTATGGATTTTTTTAAGATAAATACATAGTCTGAAGTCTGAACGATAAATACATAGTCTGAACCAAGGTTACCTGTACCACCACACTTCTCCACTTAAATACACCAAAGAACCAATCACAAAATATTTACTCGACCAAGAGACAAAATCAGGTAATGGCTGAGAAAGTTTTTGTCGCCGTAAAAATAAATAAATAAATAACGTTATTCAATGAACACCTTAAAAAAACAAAAAACAAAAGTGAGCCCGGGGGGGGTGGGGGGGGGAGTGAAAATGTGAAATCTAGAACAAAAAATGGACCTGAGCGAGGACGCGAGTACGTTCAACTTTTTCCATGAATTGAGGACCAACTTCCCTGTTAAGAACATCGTTAAGAAGGCTCTGAAGGAGCCTACAATCATCTTCAAATCCCTGAAATGATATCTCCTCAGCTATATCATCAGTTACGTCCGTCATTGTTACGGTTTGAGCTTAAAACAGAGAAACGTTAATGGCGGAGATTAAGAGGAAAAATGGAGATATTTGGAAGGGCAGAGAGAGAGAGTGTGTGTGTGTGTGAGGAAAAGAGTTTGATTTGAGAAGAAAAAGAAGAGACCCTTGCTTTATGAGAGGATCTGATATTTTCTCTTTTTACCTACCTCAACCTCAACCCCTGATCAACGGAAAATGTGGATGTTTGACAAGTGGCATTTCCTGAGGAATATTCTGCAAACAAATTCTTTTCTATTTCACTTATTTTCACATTTTTTTATTTTTTATTTTTTTTGTTTTTCCAAAAAAGTAAGGGTAGAATGGCTCTTTGTAAATAGTGGTCAATTTGAAACTTTTACCTTTTTTTGGGTATTATTTCTCTATCGGCGTAAGTATCAAGTAATTTTATCTATCAAAATTTAGTTAGATAAGAAAAATTACCTTGTATTTTTTATCCCCGCTAAAATTTAAACATAGTCTTGAAGATTGTCCACTTTATTGACCATTATATTATATCTTTCGGTGCACAAATAATTTTTATACTAATTATATTAGTTTTTTTTTAGATAACTTATATTTTCTACTTTATTAAACTATCTTTTTTATAAAATTATTGTAATTATTTTTTAGGTGATTTAATAGTATCAGTTTTTTTTAAGCGAGTTAAAATTTGATGTATAATAATAATATCTTCACAAATAAAACTTTTCTCCGGTCGAAAATTTATTTTCGGAGTATGAGGACCAAATTTTCTAACTTTTAGCATGAATTTCAGTATCATTTCTTCATTTTCTTTAAAATTATCAATTTCAATTTTTAGTGATTAAAAAATACTTAAAATCGTAATTAAAGGAAAATTTTGTCTGAATCCGTAATATTAGTGACATGTCAAGCTGGACAGAAAAAATAACCAACTAACCATACGATGGTCAATTGGCAAGAAATGCATGTTTATCTTCGCTAAATTTTGAGGTCAAAACATTTCTTCCTTTAACACTGTTAGGTTTTATCTTTTCTTTTCCTTTCCTTTTAGGTCCCTAACACTGTTTTTAATAACCAAAAAAATCACTTTTAGCATGTGTTTGGACATAAAAATTATAATTTCTGAAAAAGGTAGTATTTGGAGTTAACTTGAAAAATATTATTTGGAATTTGAAATTATGTCTGGACATGTATTTTACTTGAAAAAATGTTACAGTTTTGTGAGTGAAAAAAAATTCTGAAAATTTTGGAAAAATGATCAAAATCACTTTTTGATTTTTGAAAAACTCATTTTTCAAAAATTTCTAAAAACTTAGTAAAATTTTATGGACAAATATTTTTTTTTAAATCAAAAAAGAAAAACAAATTATGGACATACGGGGTATTAATTTGTATTTTTGTTGCACAAACATGTAAGACACCAAAAGAGAAACATATACGTGAAAAATAGTTGGCTTTTTTACTTGTGCCAGACCTAAAAGCAACTTCTGAAAACTATGCATGGTTTGAAAGCTGCTTTTCTTGTCTACTAGTTTAGTGTGTAAACTGAGGAATCTACTCATATCACTGATAACTAGGGGACCATTTCACTACCAACAAATATTAAGAAAAATATTATTAATCCAAAGTTTTTATGTTGTTTAAAATTTTAAAAATATTTGAAAGTTTTATATTAAATTAAATTAAAGAATTAATTCTCAAAAGTACTAATATTGCTATTTTATGTTAAATCCTCAACCTCTCTCTGCTGCTCGCTTGACCAGCTCTTCTCTTAAGGATGAGCAGAGACATCCTTTAGTAAAGACCTTCATTCGACAATATTTTAAATAACAAAATTTTTATATACATATACAAATAATATTTTCTAAAAGTTTGTACTATACGTGTATACAATATGTAGACACTGCTTGGAAATAATATAAAATATAAACGTCAAACTTGGAAATAGGAAATAAAGCATTAAGACCAATAGTAGTATCAATAGTGTGTTGGCTGATGACGACAAAGTGAAAATTACTACTACTCCAATTAGTTATATTGAAGTTGCCTCATAATATAAGCTTTCAAAAAGGCATAATAATAATAATAATAATAATAATAATAATAATAATAATAATAATAATAATAATTTACTTAAAAGACTGTCCTAAAGAAAAAGACAAGCAATCTTTTTCATAAAAGAACACCTCATTGGGCAAAATTCACATCACTTCTAGTGGATCTTTGCCCCACTGATAGCAATAGTGTCCGAAGTTCCACATATTGTACGACTCATTTTGACCATATCTATAAAGGTTCAAAAATTTAAAGTTGCATCACTTGCAAGTTGCAAGGGGCCGGAGGTAGGGCCGTGCATGTAATTTTGTAAATACCGAGAAATCAAAAAATTTGGTATTCGATATTCGATATTTTGGTATTCGATATGGTATTTGGTTTAAGTTTTAAAAAAAATTGGTATTAGGTATGGGATTTGGTATTTTAAAATAAAATACTGAAATACCGATACCGTACCGAAATATATATTATATTACACAATACATATTTTATTAATTATAACATAAATATAAGAAATCTAAAATTTTACTTTCCTTTATTCTCTAAGTTTATCAATTAACTATAAGCAAGTAACAAGATATTTCTCTAAGTTTTCTCTCTCTAGGTTGGTATTTGCTGGTTTTGGACAAAACTTTTGTCAACAAACGTTTTTAGTTTTGTATTTTTGAATACTTTAATTAAGAATATTACCGTTTATGACTCTATGCACTAGTTAGTATTCATACTGAATAAACCGAAGTTACCGAACTGAATAAACCGAAACTGAAAGGAGAAAAATCGAACCATACCGAATTTAATTAGGTATGGTATTCGTATAGCATTTTACGAAATCGAATACCAAAAATACCAAACCGAAATATCTAAATATCGTACCGTACCGACCGACGAACACCCCTAACCGGAGGTAGAGTTTCAATAGGGATTCGATCAAATTCGATAATTTAATTAAATTTTATATTTATTTTGAAATTTTATTTAATACATATAAATTATTATTTTAAAATTTAATAACTTAAAATAATTAAATATTTTTACTTTATATACATAAAATCCTGGCTTATCTCTACCAATCATATACTCTTATTACTAGATAAATTTCTCTTTTTGAAAATTCATAATAGGGACCATTTGAACTTCTCGTGGTCCATTTTGTCTGATACCTTAATTATGTTTTATGTCTTATGTGGAGTTTTCGAAGTGCCCTATATGTACGGAAGTATGAAAATGATGTAAATTTCTTTACGTGTTGAAGTGAGATGTAGAGAGGGAATTATAGGATAATTTAGAAGACACAAAAGAATATACTACAACCATTTCTCCTCTAGTTAATGGAGGTTAACATAATAAACCTTCCCTTCAGTTTAAAAACCTACATACAATATGTTGCTCGAATTATGTTTCTCTATGCTTGTATCATTATATATCCGAATTAAGTTAAGTTTTAGTTATATGACACTATGCTTATTTTGGAGAGTAATAGATCTATTTCTTTTTGACAAAAAAAATTTCATATATATAAATCTGTTATCTATGGTAGTACTACGTTTTATCTAGCTTCTTTACTATGTGTAAATTTATTTTAAAATTTTAATATTTGAATTGCGAACGAAAACTATAAATTAATTTTGACTCTCATATTTTGAATACTCTCATTCTTTTTGAGATAGAAAAGCACACATTTTACCTTAATCTTGACGAGACGTAATCATTAATTTGTAACTGCAGGATGCGTTCATTTCGGTCGGACTAAATATCCCAGGTTTTGGTACGAAGAACTTCTTGATTAATTTAGTTTTTCGTCGGACCAACTTGATATCCCTTTTTCGGGTTCAAGGAGGAAGCCAAATTTAAGCTAGCGTTTGGCCATAGATTTCTAAATTTTTTCTGAAAAATCTGATTTGGGTGAAGTTTGGTTTGAAGATGAAAATGTGTTTGGACATCTGTTTTGGGTGAAGTTTGATTTGGAAAAACATGAAATATGACTTATACCCACAAGTTCTAAAAACTATCACAAATACCCAACAATACCATTATCAATAACATTCATTATATTATCGCAAACCATAGTCCTGAACATAAATAAATTTGATACAAAATTATCATTTTTATAATGAACTACATGATACATTATCAGATGACCGAGAAGACGAAGCAACATCGTTACAAAATAATAAATGATGAACTCTTTTATAAAATACAAAAGTTTGGGGTAATTTTTTAAAAATATAATTGTGATATTTTGGCCCAAAACCAGCTATTTTGAGATTTGGGATTTGGGACTTGAGATTTGGCCAAAATGTAAGCAAAATCTATGGCCAAACGTGTGTTTGCCAAATAAAACTCAAGTTTATTTTGACAAAATCTATTACCAAACTAGTCCTAAATCTTCGCGCGCCTTCTGATCTTGGCATCCCAACCGAAGCGATACCAGAACCAAAACTTTCATATATCATATGTGTATTTGGCTAAATTGATTGGTTGCTACAACTACAAGATCTAAGATCTTCCTCTAAAAGTTTATGTATTTAAATTTCAAGTTAAAGTGTTACCTCTGGCATATTATAACTGAAAAATAAACATCCAGAAATCAACAAAGGTTGTCAAACTATAGAAAAATATAGAAGAAAACACCAAAGATAAGAAAAAGTTTAATTTGACCTAATCGAAGAAAGGACATATATAGTCTAGTATAATTATAATTTGTTATTCTCAAAAATTAGTCATAGGGTGTGCTTTCAGAAAAGCCAGCCATCGGTTCAATGATAAAAAATCGTTGACTTTTTTAGAGAAGAAACTTAGAAATGCAGTGTATAAAGGAGAAACTACAGTTGATTTATGCCTAAGAAGAATCCATGTGGGATGATACAGAAACAATTCAAACATTGCTTGTCATATGCTTTATGATGAGTTGGAACTTGGAACAAATAACGAAAAAAATGAATTACATATAATGAGAGGTGTTGAAGTTCAAGAATGACCATCAACATTTCAAAAATTTGACAGCAACAACTTCTTTACCTCTTAGCTCATCAGGGTGTACTATCTTAGTTGATGAAAATACTCTTGTTGGGATAAAAGATGAATTCAACAACATAAGAGATCAACTCATCGGACAAACATCAGAGCTGAATATAGTCCCGATCGTTGGTATGGATGGTATTGGTAAGACAACTCTTGCCTTAAGAATTTTTAACAATCCATTAATATCTCTACATTTTGATGTTTCTTCATGAATTACTGTCTCTCAAGATTATGATGCAAGATCAATGCTTTTAGATATTTTAAGTTTTTATAACCAAGTTGTAAATGTTGGAATTTGGACTTACATTAATCGGTTAAAGCCTGAAAGGATAGCGACGTGATTCAAGCGGTGGGTAAATAAAAGGCCTAATATTAAAGGAATTTTTACCTTCATATACATTATTTGAAACTTTATTACCCTCACTACTCAAGTTTCAATTTAATTACATAGGTATATACAATTTATCAATTATATACATTTTAGGAATTTAATGAGAATCAATTAACTCTTATAATCTCGCAAACGTACATAACCCACTCCCCCCCCCCCCCCCCCCCCAAGTTTCTCTATCCATACCCCCTATGATTCTAATACTCTCTCCCTCCATTAACGCTCTCTTCCATTTTTGTTCAAAAAACTTTTACAATCTCTCTCAAACTTTCTGATTTCTCTCTTAAAATCCTACGAAATTAGTAACAGCTTAAAATGTTCCTTCCCTTACGATGATGAAGAAAGGATTTCTAAAGAATAACCCTAAAAAAGCTAATGTTGGTGATATCCCTACTTTTGATATGAGTGTTTTCTCACAGGATTCACCCAAAAAAGTAGAGATATCGACACATGCAAAACCAGAGACAAACTCCAAGCTTTCCCCTCATGAAGCTAGGAAAGAAGCTCGAATAAAACTCAAGCATGACAGGGATACTGGTGAAGCTTCGACATCTGCTAAATCAGTAAAGCGGAAGGGCAAAGAAATTGCTCGTGATGATCATTTCGTCGAAGAAAAAGTTATCCCGAAATCTGCAAAAATAAAATAAAAATCAAAGTTTATCCTACTGTCAAACCTTCAAAAAAGAAGAAGGTTCAAAAATCTCCCAAAAACATACCCCCAACAGCCATTGGAGAAGGTAAAATTTTAGTATTTACAATTTTTATTCTTTTTTTAGTTACAAAATTTGATTTAATTCTCATGACTATACCTATTTTTTGTTTTTCTGTATTTGTTAAACTTTTGTCTATATTGTGTATATTTGTTGTTGGTTATCAACTTTTTTATATTTTTCTGGAAATTGTAGATTTCTTGTATATTATTCAAAATAATTTTATTAGGGAATGTACTACATGATTTAGTTGGTTTTATTGATTATTATTTGCTCTATTTATAGATGTTAGTTTCATTTTCTGTAAACAAATTACATATATTATGTCTAGTTGTTAGTTTCTACTTTCTTGCTCTAAACATAATTCTGTCAGTGCATTTGTACCTTCAATGTAATTCAGTTGTTATATATGTTTACTAATTTTGGAACTTATTTGTATGCAATGTATTAATGTCTTTCTAGCTGTAGCTAAAGTATAGTAGAATTATTATTATTATTTTATTTTTTTGGTCTTTAAACATGTTTTATTAACTTACTGTTTCTTTTGGTGCAGGATCGAATATTTTTTGCACCACATGATGTTGATTATGGCATCATTAAGTTCCAGACATTATCCGACCTTGCTGTTCCTGCCCAAATCAAGGTATTATTGTCTGAAAATTGGTTAAGTTGTTTAAGAAGACATGTTTTGGGCACTTTCTTTGCATGCCCAAAATGCATATCCAAAATCAGACAATTCACCTTCTCATGAAGTATGAATTGAACTAATCCGGTTCTCATTTTTTTTTTACAGCAGAGACAATTCAACTTTGGGTTAATTTGCCCTTATCACTGGCCTTAGATATTTTAAAAAAGTAACGGACTTTGGTTACACAACTAAGTATGACAGTAAAATAATGAGGAGCTATTTTTCGAACAAGGAAAAAGTTAAGAAGTCGTACTTGAAACAAATTATAACCAGCAGTAGTTGGGTGAATGATGAGGATGCATTCAAGCTGTGTATTCTCTATCTGATAGAATTCTTCCTCTGTCCTTTATAGAAAGATAATGGTTTGATAGACCATTTTAGGTTCTATTTGGTGGACTCGGGGCAGTATGCGAATTTTGCATGGGGTATTGAAGCTTATACACAATTACTTCAGTCTGTTAGGCATAAGCTACACCATTCTATGCATTTTTATCTCATTCGAGGTTTTTCACTCGCTATGCAAATCTGGTTGTATGAGTGTTGATCTACAGTCAACACTGATATAGCTACAAGGGTTGGTAATTCGATCCCCCGCATACTTAACTGGACAGCTAGTAAGGACAAGATATGGATTTCTGCATTGGAAGAGAGGATGATCAAACCATCATAGATCGAGGTAAATATTTTTCACTTCTGTACAGACAATATAAATACAAATTATCTACACATTTTATACATATGATGACTAGGTCCCTCACATTTTTATTTCACTCAGTTCACCAACATGATTGAAGCCTCAGAAGAGCTTTCTAGAATGACTTTGCCAGACAAAGTTGAATACATCCTTGAAGAAGCTAAAACACAGGCCGAGCATCCGACATATGCTCCATCTCCATCTAGCAATAAGCAGGCAATGTGAATAGATGACAAGAAAGAAATTCTAAAACAACTAAAAAGATTAAGAAAAGATATTGATAAGGTAACAACTGATGATATTCGTAGCTGGTTTCTTTAATTTATGTTATGCAAGTTATTTCTTTAACTCTTTCTATTTTAATACGTAGGTTGACTCTACGTGTCCGCTGAACAGTTTCGAAGTAGCAAGACGAGTGAATGAAGGCGCTGTAAGCAGTAGTGAATACTTTTCCCATGGAGACAAACCCCTCCGGCGAAAATGTTTCCTTTGTCACTATAGACTGAACTCGTTGTGAACCTTATTCCCCAAAAAAAAAAAAGATTCATTCCCCTTCTCTTCCCGACGATCGGTAATTCTTTCTAACAGTGTGATGACCCGATAGGTTATCTCGTATTTTGAAACCTAATTCTGTGATCCGAAGCCTTAAAAATCATGATTTAGCCTTCCTCGATTTGCGTGCACAGTTCGGACGTCTTTTCGGAAAAACTTTTATGTTAAAAATTGATAAAAATGAGAAATTTTGCCTAAAAACTTCATTTGAGTTGACTTCGGTCAAAAGTTTTGGTAAACGGACCCGAATTTGTGTTTTGACGGTCTGTGTGGGTCCATATCATGATTTGAGACTTGGGCGTATGCCCGGAATCGTATTCGGAAGTCCCTAACCCGATATATCGGACTTTGTCGAAATTTGAAAGTTAAAGACTTATTGAATTTGAAATGTTTGACCAAAGTTTGACTTTTTGGATAACGGGTCTGTATTTTATTTTCGGAACCCGGTATAGGTCCAATACCATATTTATGACTTGTCTGTGAGATTTGGTGAGAAACGGAGTTGGTTTGACGTGATTCGGACGTCCGGTGGTAAAAATAGAAATTTCAAAGCTTTCTTGAAAAAATCTCACTTGATTGGTGTTCAATTCGTAGTTTTAGTTGTTATTTTGGTGATTTGATCGCGTGAGCAAGTTCATATGATATTTTTAGACTAGTGTGCACTTCTGTTTTAGAGCCCTGAGGGCTAGGGTGAGTTTCGGATAAGTTTCGGAGTGAATTTGGACTTGGTGAAATTGCTGGTGTAATTGATCTTGTTGCAGGCCTCATATCTAGCATTTGCGAGATCAAGCATCGCATTTGCAACCTTTGAGAGGTTCGCATTTGTGAAGCTTCTCATCGCAAATGCGAAGAAAAGCTGGGACACACAGGTTTCGCATTTGCGAAGTGGGTCTGGGGAAGGCATCCTTCGCATTTGCGACGATAGTGTCGCATTTGCGGTCATCTAGAGTTCGCATTTGCAAACAATTCTTCGCAATTGCGAAGACAGCAGAGGTGTGAAGGACTTTGCATTTGCGGGCTTCGCATCAGGTCGCAAATGTAACATCTGCAACTGATGAAATAGGACTTAAACGGGATTTTTGGTTCATTTCCCAAATTTTCAAAACATAAAACCTTAGAGGAAGTTTTTCCAAGACTTCTTCTTCCCCAAATCATTGGTAAGTGATTCTAACCTATTTTCTTTCAATCTTTCACTATGTTTCCTAAGATTTCAACCTAAAATCTAAGGTTTTCATGGTGGAATTGTGGAGGTTTTGGGTAGAAATTAGGGATTTGGTAATTTGGGGATTTAAACCTCAATTTGAGGTCGGATTCCAAAACTAATTATATAACCGGGCTCGGGGGTGAATCGGTAATCAGGTTTTGGTCCGAATTCCGAGTTTGAACCAAGCGGGCCCGAGTGTTGACTTTTGTTGACTTTTTTAAAAAATGGCCTTCCTAAGGCTTAAATTGAATTGTTTGGTTGGTAATTTTCTAGATTCTATCGGTTCGGAGGCTTGTGTGAAAGGAAAAGTTGTGATTGAGCTTTAAGTTTAGCCGTTGGAGCGAGGTAAGTATCGTGGTTACCCTGACTTGAGGGATTAGTAATTGTTTGTCCATTTGCTACATGTTTAGATGTTGGGTACAACGTATATGTGAGGTGACGAGTACTTATGCGTTGTTGTCGGGTTAAAGCATGCGGGTGGAACTTGTTCCTTGTAGTTTCTTGCGTACTTGATCTTGTTATCCATGCTTAGACTAGTTACTTACTAAATTGATCGTACTTATCGTGTTTACGGGTTTTGTGTTCCAAAGTTGAGGTTTGTATTGTGGAACCATCGTTGAAGTAAGGCTTGTTCTTGTTGATTCTATCTCCTGCTATTACTTGTTCATTGATATGTGGTAAGGGAGAGTGTTAATGCACAGGGGGTGGTGTCGTGTGATGTCGTGCCATATCATGAGTGTTAATGCACGAAGGGTGATGCCGTGCCATATTTTGAGTGTTAATGCACGAAGGGTGATGCCGTGCCATATTGTGAGTGTTAATGCACGAAGGGTGATGATATGCCATATTGTAAGTGTTAATGCACAAAGAGTGATGTCGTGCTATATTATGAGAGTTAATGCACGAAGGGTGATACCGTGCAATTTTCTTCATTGTGTTTAGTTGTTTCCACTGGTTAAAAGCATGTTGACTGTTTTGGTTATCATTTCCGCTGTATCTCTTATATCCTATTTCCCCCCTTTAGCATGTCCCCTCCCAATAGTACATGTTTAGCTGTTATTGTTGTTTTCTTGTACATATACTGTTATCTGCACATATTTATTATGTGGGTGTCTTGTCATAGCCCCGTCACTACTTCATCGAGGTTAGGCTCGAAACTTACCAGTACATAGGGTCGGTTGTACTGATACTGCACTCTGCACTTTCTGTGCAGATTTTGGTACCGGCTCGGGTTGATCGAGAGTTTAGTTGTTGGACCCGCTATCCGGAGACTCAAAGTAGATATGTCGGTATTCACATACCTTGAAGTCCCCGTCTATCTTTTCTATTTTACTGTGTCTTTCATTCAAACAGTTGTACTTCTCTCAGAATATTACTTGTAGTAAATTCTAGAATGCTCGTGAATTGTGACACCAGATCCGAGAAGTGGTAAATGATGAAGTTGTTATAATACTCCTCACTCGTTATAGCTTAATTACTGTTAATTACTGCAATTTATAAGAGTTGACTTCATAATACTTTAACGTCGGCTTGCTTAGCAAGTGGGATGTTAGGCGCCATCACGGTCCCGACCGGGACGGGGGATTTCGGGTCGTGATAAGTTGGTATCAGAGCACTAGGTTGCCTAGGTCTCACAATTAACGAGCGAGCTTAGTAGAGTCTGGGGGATCGGTACGGAGACGTCTGTACTTATCTCCCAGAGGCTGTGAAGTTTAGGAACAAATTTCACTTCTATTCTTCTCTGTCGTGCAATTTTGTTTTTTCAATATTGATTAAACTCTTCTACTCTTATTCTCTCGCAGATGGCGAGAACACGTACCGCAACAGCCAAAGCCTCCAGTGGCAGCTCCTACGATGGGCAGAGGTTGAGGCCGTGCCGGAGGCCAAGGTAGTGGCAGAGCTCAGCCCAGAGCTCGAGCAGCAGCACCAGCGGTGGAGCCTCAGGTAGAGTTTGATGAGGAGGTTCCAGCCCAGACTGTGCCTGTCGGACCAGCTCAGGTCCCGGAGGGGTTCATTGCCACCTCAGTGCTTCGGATGCTTTGGTCCGTTTGGTAGGCTTTATGGAGAGTGTGACCCAGACTGGCGCATTTCCCATGGAACCAGCCGTCTCTTAGGCTGGAGGAGGAGCCCAGACTCCTACTACTCATACTCCGCAGAAGATGGCTCCCCAATATCAGACTCCAGCTGCTCATCCAGTCGGAGTAGTTCAGCCGATTGTTGCGGCACAGACCGGTGATGGGTCAGTTATGTCTTCTGAGGCTTTATGGAGATTGGACAGGTTTACCAAGGTCTTCCCGGTTCACTTCAATGGTGCTCCTTCAGAGGATCCCAAGAGTATCTTGACAGCTGTCATGAGGTGCTATAGAACATGGGTATAATGGAGACCAATGGGGTCGATTTTGCTGCATTTCAGATGATTGGTTCCGCCAAGAAATGGTAGAGGGATTATTTGCTAACCAGACCAGCTGGGTCGCCTGCTCTTACTTGGGACCAGTTCTCTCATCTCTTCTTAGAGAAGTTTCTTCCTATCACATTGAGAGAGGAGCATCGTCGTCAGTTCGAGCATCTCCAGCAGGACAGTATGACTATTATTCAATATGAGACCCGTTTTGTGGATTTGGCCCGTCATGCTCTTCTCCTGCTTCCTACCGAAAGAGAAAAGGTGAGGAGGTTTATTGACGGACTCGCTCAGCCTATCAGATTGCAGATGGCTAAGAAGACTGGAAGAGAGATTTCTTTTCAGGCGGCTGCCAATGTTGTCAGGTGAGTCGAGATGGTTCTTGCTCAGGGAGGTCGGGGGTCTGATAAGAGACCACGTCATTCCGGGGGGTTCAGCGGTGCCTCATATGGAGGCATGGGTACTTTTGGTAGAGGCCATCCTCCTAGGCCGTTTCATTCAGCACTCCAGGCATCCCACGGTGCCTCAGGTGGTCGTGGCCCTCATATGCCTTATCCCGACCAACTAGCCTACAGTGCACCACCAACTCTTATTAGTGCACCTCCGCTCCAGAGTTTTCAGGGTGGTCACTCAGGTCGGAAAGGTCAGTTTTAGGGTCAGCAGTCAAAGCAACCGGGGTCATGTTATACTTGTGGTGATCCAAGGCATATTGCTAGATTTTGCCCTCGGGCATCGGGCGGCTCACAGCATCAGGGTTCTTGTGCCATGGTTCCATCACCAACTGCTGCATGGCCTGCTCAGCCAGCTAGAGATAGGGGTCAGGTATCCAGAGGTAGAGGCCAGACTGTTAGAGGTGGAGGTCAGGCCATTAGAGGTGGAGGCCAGCCAGCTAGAGGCCGTCCCAGGTACATAGTTCAGGGTAATAGGGCCCAGCCCCGGTGTTATGCTTATCCAGCCAGGCCTGAGGCTGAGTCATCTGACGTTGTTATCACAGGTACTGTTTCAGTTTGCAGTAGAGATGCTTCAGTTCTATTTGATCCGAGTTCTACTTATTCCTACGTGTCATCCTATTTTGCTTCATATTTGGTTGTGCCTCGTGATTCTTTGAGTGCTCTTGTATATGTGTCCACACCTGTGGGAGATTCTATTATTGTAGACCGCATTTATCATTCATGTGTAGTCACCATTGGGAGTCTTGAGACTAGTGTAGACCTTCTACTTCTCGATATGGTTGATTTCGATGTCATTTTGGGTATGGATTGGCTGTCACCTTAGCACGCTATATTGGATTGTCACGCCAAGACTGTGACCTTAGCCTTGTCGGGGTTGTCTCGATTAGAGTGGAGAGGGACTCCTGGCCATTCCACCAGCAGGGTTATCTCTTATATGAAGGCTCAACATATGGTCGAGAAGGGGTGTTTGGCTTATTTGGCTTATGTTCGTGATTCTAGTGTAGAGGTTCCTTCCATGGATTCCGTACTAGTTGTTTGTGAGTTTCCAGAGGTATTTCCTGCAGACCTGCCGGGGATGCTACCCGACAGGGATATTGACTTATGTATTGATTTGGCTTCGGGCACTCAGCCCATTCCCATTCCGCCATACCGTATGGCCCCGCCAGAGTTGAAAGAATTGAAGGAACAGTTACAGGATTTGCTTGATAAGGGTTTCATTAGACCTAGTGTCTCGCCCTGGGTGCACCAGTGTTGTTTGTGAAGAAGAAGGATGGATCGATGAGGATGTGCATAGATTACCGGCAGTTGAACAAGGGTACTATCAAGAACAAATAACCATTGCCGAGGATTGATGATTTATTTGATCAGCTTCAGGGTGCCAAGGTGCTTTTGAAGATTGATTTGAGGTTCGGCTACCATCAATTGAGGATTAGGGCATCCGATGTCCCTAAGACAGCTTTTCTGACTCGGTACGAGCATTATGAGTTTCTAGTGATGTCTTTTGGGTTGACAAATGCCCCAGCAGCATTCACGGATTTGATGAACCGGGTGTTCAAGCCTTATTTGGACTCCTTTATGATTGTGTTTATTGACGATATCTTGATCTACTCCCGCAGCCGAGAGAAGCATGAGCAGCATCTTAGAGCTGTGCTTCAGACTCTGAGAGACAGCCAGTTATATGCCAAGTTTTCGAAGTTCGAGTTTTGGTTGAATTCGGTCGCGTTCTTGGGGCACGTCGTATCAGCAGAGGGCATTCAGGTAGATCCTAAGAAGATTGAGACAATTTAGAACTGGCCTACACCCACTTCAGCCACGGAGATCAAGAGCTTTTTGGGTTTGGTGGGTTATTACCGTCGATTTGTGGAGGGGTTTTCATCTATAGCAGCCCCGTTGACAAGGTTGGCCCAGAAGGGTGCCCGGTTCAAATGGTCGGACGAGTGCGAGGCGAGCTTTCATAAGCTCAATACGTCTTTGATTACAACGGCGGTGTTGGTGTTGCCCACAGGTTCAGGATCTTACATGGTATATTGTGTTGCTTCCCGTGTTGGTCTCGGTGCAGTATTGATGTACGAGGGCAGGGTGATTGCATCTACATCGCGGCAGTTGAATGTTCATGAGAAGAATTACCCTGACCATGATTTAGAGTTAGCAGCCATTGTTCATGCGCTGAAGATTTGGAGGCACTATCTTTATGGCGTGTCGTGTGAGGTTTTCACGGATCATCGGAGCCTTCAGTATTTGTTCAAGCAAAAGGATCTCAATTTGAGGCAGAGGAGGTGGTTGGAGCTATTGAAAGACTATGATATCACCATCTTGTACCATCCTGGGAAGGCCAATGCGGTGGCCGACACATTGAGTAGGAAGGTAGTGAGTATAGGCAGCCTTGCGTTCATTCTAGTCGGTGAGAGGTCGCTTGCATTAGATGTTCAGGCTTTGGCCAATCAGTTCGTGAGGTTGGATGTTTCTGAGCCCAGTCATATTCTAGCTTGTACAGTCGCTCGGTCTTTGTTGTTTGAGCGTATCAGGGAGCGACAGTATGATGACCCTCATTTGCTTGTCCTTAGGGACACGGTGTAGCACGGTGATGCCAAGCAGGTTACAGTTGGAGATGATGGAGTTTTGAGGATGTAGGGTCGTATTTGTGTGCCTAATGTGGATGGACTTCGTGAGATGATTCTTGAGGAGGCCCACAGTTCCCGGTATTCTATTCACCCGGGTGTTGCCAAGATGTATTAGGACTTGCGGCAACATTATTGGTGGAGGAGGATGAAGAAGGATATAGTTGCTTATGTAGTTCGGTGCCTGAATTATCAGCAAGTGAAGTATGAGCATCAGAGACCTAGTGGTTTGCTTCAAAAGATAGAGATTCCTGAGTGGAAGTGAGAGCGTATCACTATGAATTTCGTTGTTGGACTCCCACAGACTCAGAGGAAGTTCGACGCAGTTTGGGTCATTGTGGATAGGCTGACTAAGTCAGCGCACTTCATTCCTTTGGCAGTTACCTATTCTTCGGAGCTGTTGGTAGAGATTTATATCCGCGAGATCGTCCGTCTTCACGGTGTGCCCGTGTCTATTATTCTAGATCGAGGTACGCAGTTCACCTCGCACTTTTGGAGGGAAGTACAATGTGAGTTGGGCACGTGGGTTGAGTTGAGCTCAGCATTTCATCCTCAGACAGACAGACAGTCCAAGCGCACTATTCAAATTTTGGAGGATATGCTCCGCGCATGTGTTATAGACTTCGGAGGATCGTGGGATCAGTTCTTGCTCCTTGTAGAGTTTGCCTACAATAATAGCTACCAGTCGAGCATTCAGATGGCTCCCTATGAGGCATTATATGGTAGGCGGTGCCGGTCGCCAGTTGGGTGGTTCGAGCCGGGGGAAGCTCGGTTGTTGGGTACAGTTTTAGTACAGGATGCCTTGGATAAGGTCAAGATTATTCAGGATAGACTTCGTACAGCTCAGTCCAGGCAGAAGAGTTATGCCGACCGTAGAGGTCGTGATGTTGCATTCATGGTCGGAGAGCAGGTGTTGCTCCGGGTATCACCCATAAAGGGTGTGATGAGGTTTGGAAAGAAGGGCAAATTGAGCCCTAGGTATATCAGACCTTTTGAGATTCTTCAGAGAGTGGATGAGGTAGCTTACAAGCTTACATTGCCACCCAGTTTATCATCAGTTCATCCGGTATTTCATGTGTCCATGCTCCGGAAGTATCACAGCGATCTGTCCCACGTGTTAGATTTCAGTTCTGTCCAACTGGACAAGTATTTGACTTACGAGGAGGAGGCAGTGGCTATTCCAGCCTGGTAGGTTCGTCAGTTGAGATCGAAGAGTTATCCTTCAGTTCGAGTGCAGTGGAGAGGTCAGCCCGTTGAGGCAGTTACTTGGAAGTCTGAGTCGGACAGGCGGAGTAGATATCCCCACCTATTTACCAGTTCAGGTACTTTTCTATGTTTGTCCGAGGACGAACGGTTATTTTAGAGGTGGAGAATGTGATGACCCGATAGGTCATCTCATACTTTGAAACCTAATTCTATGATCCATTCTTTATCGATTTGCGTGCACAGTCCGGACGTCTTTTCGAAAAAACTTTTATGTTAAAAACTGATAAAAATGAGAAATTTTGCCGAAAAACTTCATTTGAGTTGACTTCGGTCAATATTTTTGGTAAACCGACTCAAATTCATGTTTTGACAGTCCCGGTGGGTCCGTATCATGATTTGGGATTTGGGCGTATGCCCGGAATCGAAGTCGGAAGTGCCTAGCCCGAGATATCGGACTTTGTCAAAATTTAAAAGTTAAAGACTTATTGAATTTGAAATGTTTGACCAAAGTTTGACTTTTTGGATAACGGATCTGTATTTTAGTTCCGGAACCCAGTATAGGTCCAATACCACATTTATGACTTATCTGTGAGATTTGGTGAGAAACGGGGTTGGTTTGACGTGATTCGGACGTCCAGTGGTAAAAATAGAAATTTCAAAGCTTTCTTGAAAAAGTCTCACTTGATTGGTGTTCAATTCGTAGTTCTATGTGTTATTTTGGCGATTTGATCATGCGAGCAAGTTCGTATAATATTTTTAGACTAGTGTGCACTTCTGGTTTAGATCCCCGAGGGCTCGGGTGAGTTTCGGATAGGCTTCAGAGTGAATTTGGACTTGGTGAAATTGCTGGTGTAACTAATCTTGTTGCAGGCCTCTGATCTCACATTTGCGAGATCAAGCATCGCATTTGCGACCTCTGAGGGGTTCGCATTTGCGAAGCTTCTCATTGCAAATGCGAAGAGAAGCTGGGCCACAGAAGTTTCGCATTTGTGAAGTGGGTCTGGGGAAGGCATCCTTCGCATTTGCGGTCATCCAGAGTTTGCATTTGCGAACAATTCTTCGCGATTGCGAAGACAACAGAGGTGTGAAGGACTTCACATTTGCGATTGTTTCTTCACATTTGCGAATCCCAGGTCGCAAATGCGACATCTGCAGCTGATGAAATAGGACTTAGATGAGACTTTTGGTTCATTTCCCAAATTTTCAAAACCTAAAACCTTAGAGGCGATTTTTCCAAGACTTCTATTTCCCCAAATCGTTGTAAGTGATTCTAACATATTTTCTTTCAATCTTTCACTACTTTTCCTAAGATTTCAACCTAAAATCTAAGGTTTTCATGGTGGAATTGGGGGGTTTTGGGTAGAAATTAGGGATTTGGTAATTTGGGGATTTAGACCTCAAATTGAGGTCGGATTCCAAAGTCAATTATATAACCGGGATCGGGGGTGAATGGGTAATCGGGTTTTGGTCAAAATTCCGAGTTTGGACCAACTGGGCCCGAGTGTTGACTTTTTAAAAAAATAGCCTAAATTGAATTCTTTACAATCGTGGGTAGTTCCTAAGGTTTAAATTGAATTGTTTGGTTGGTAATTTTCTAGATTCTCTCGGTTCGGAGGCTTGTGTGAAGGGAAAAGCTGTGATTGAGCTTTGGGTTTGGCCGTTGGAGCGAGGTAAGTGTCGTGGTTAACCCTGACTTGAAGGATTAAGAATTGTTTGTCCATTTGTACATGTTTAGATGTTGGGTACAACATATATGTGAGATGACGAGTACTTATGCGTTGTTGTCGGGTTTAAGCATGCGGGTGGAACTTGTTCCTTGCAGTGTCTTGCGTACTTGATCTTGTTATCCATGCTTAGACTAGTTACTTACTAAATTGATCGTACTTATCGTGTTTACGGGTTTTGTGATAATTGAGTATTGATTCCATATTGTTAATTCACGAAGGGTGGTGCCGTGCCATATTGTGAGTGTTAATGCACGAAGGGTGATGCCGTGCCATATTGTGAGTGTTAATGCACGAAGGGTGATGCCATGCCATATTATGAGAGTTAATGCACTAACGGTGATGCCGTACAATTTTCTTCATTGTGTTTAGTTATTTCCACTGGTTAATAGCATGTTGACTGTTCTGGTTATCATTTCCACTGTATCTCCTATATCCTGTGCCCCTTTAGCATGCCCCCATCCCAATAGTACATGTTTAGTTTTTATAGTTATTTTCTTGTACATATACTGTTATATGCATAGGTTTATTATGTGGGTGTCTTATCATAGCCTCGTCACTACTTCGTCGAGGTTAGGCTCGACACTTACCAGTACATGGGGTCGGTTGTACTGATACTGCACTCTGCACTTTTTGTGCAGATTTTGGTACCGGCTCGGGTTGATTGAGAGTTTAGCTATTGGACCTGCTATCGGGAGATTCAAGGTAGATCTTTCGGCATTCACAGACCTTGAAGTCCCCGTCTATCTTTTCTATTGTCCTTTTATTTTCATTCAAACAGTTATACTTCTCTCAGACTATTACTTGTAGTAAATTCTAGAATGCTCGTGAATTGTGACACCAGATCCGGGAAGTGGTAAATGATGAAGTTGTTATAATACTCTGCACTCGTTATAACTTAATTACTATTAATTACTACAATGTATAAGAGTTGACTTCATAATACTTTAACGTCGTCTTGCCTAGAAAGTAAAATATTAGGTGTCATCATGGTCCCGACGGTGGGGGATTTCAGGTCGTGACAAATAGCTCCATCTGCCCATCTGAGAATGACGCCCTTCTTGCAAAAGCTCTTCTTATGCTAACCTTGTTCGTGGGATCTTTTATCCTTTCTTTCTTCCTAGGACAGTAAGAATGGAATTTCCTGAATGATATCAGTCAGAGCGTGCTCCCCCTTCGTCATAAGGCATGCTTTCTCACCACCTAATGATGATCAAATCACGATCATGGGGTTACCCTGTTCTAATTCCATATGCACAATAGAATGGAAATCAAGACCCCGAATATTCTTTAGTTCCAGATGATGCGGATCCAATCTCATCTCTTGAGCTATACCTATAACTTATGCAAATTTTGATTTTACCGAACTTAGTTAATAAATAAGGCGAGATGGAGATTCAGACCTTGGATTGTTCAAGAAAGAGGTATACTTAATTCTTGATTTTGAGTCTTCTTTATATATCTGTAAGCCTCTAATTGTCAGATACATTATAACCATTTTTTGTTCTTTAGGTTTTTCAAGAACTAGGTAGCATTCGACTGCTACTCAATGATTCCATCAAGTCTGTGTTACATGCAATAAATAGTCAACATGATACTAACATTGATGCTAAGGTTTCATTCAAAATATATTCATTTTGGACAACAATTTTTACCATGTTTATGTTTATATTAGCATTCATAAAATATTTAGCCTAACAAATTTTGCTTGCAGTTTAATGGTAGTTCTACGAAAAATGATGAGCATTACAAATAAAAGAACAAACAACAATATCGTGGCAATAGTGTTGAACCAGTGTTGGGCAGCAATAGTAAAATATGTATTTTAACATAATTTCATGACAAATAATCTACATTATATTTATATTATATATATATATTATATCTACATATAGCCTAAATCATCAATAAATAATCTACATTATATTTCCAATTGTTGTCTTAGATACATGACACATGTCTGACATTAAAAATGAGGAGAATGTTCCTATATCATGCCATGTAGGTGTTGACTTATCTTCCCAATTTCAAGGAGCATTGGAGGAAGAAACTGCAGGTATGATTTAGTACATTTTATCTACATATTTCACAATACATATTACATCTCAGCTACAGGACACCATTTCAATAAATTAACTACAATTTATCTACAATGTTATTTTTGTTTACTACAAATGATCTACAATTTTATTAAGTTGTACACATTTATTGTAACAGAGAAGGAAACTATGCATGTGGACTCTCCAAAACAGGATGCAAAAGTTGGCATACAAGGAGAGCATTTAAATGAGGAGAAAGAGACTATGCATTTGCAATCTCCAATTTAAGAAGCAAATGTTATACAACAAGGAGACGATTGTAATGAGGATTTCAGTGATATTATATCTTACAATATAATTATAGGAAAAAACAACAACTTTCATATAAGTTTCAGTTTTTCCAAAAGAATTGATGCAGCCAACATACAATGCTGTTCTTTTATTTTTAATTTTGTAGGTGAACCAGTTGACTACATCAATGTAGGTGATTCAGACAATGACTCCAGGTCTGGAAAAAGGGCAGTAACACTTGATGATTTTGAGCTGCCAGAGAACTTCTCACAGATTGTTAAGTTCGGCGAGGTTAATGACGATGAAACAACCCTTGTGCATCAAGGAAAAACAAGGTTCCTGGAAAGCATGCCAGATCCCCCTTTCTCCTTTATTTCAATTCTGGGGGAAGTACTTCTTTTGGACTTCCTCCAATTTTCAACATCAAGCATCCATTTATCAGGGTTATTGTTGACGATGTTGATCCTGACTTGTTGGAAGAATTCACTAAGTGGTTATATTTAGGTACCGACACAGTTTCAAAGAGGTTAGATTATACACATTTTTCATATTATCGAGTGCATACAATTTATGGATTTCTAATTGAAACTACATAATAATTGTACTTGCTATATCTTTAAATAGGAAGAAGACGCCTTATACTTTTAAAGATAACCAGCTCAACCTGTGGTTTGATCTTGGAGTGGAAAAAGTTGATAAAAAGTACTAGTTTTATACTTTGGTATATCCTGGATAAATCCTTAACAACACGGTACACACATACCCTGGTAAAATTTAATGATTAGCTGTAGTATTCATTTTAGATATCTATAGAATTTTTGTTTGAAAATTGTAGTTAAATTGTATTTAGCATTGAGAAATAATGAATCTGGTTTTTTGCAGCACATTGATTTTATTTTATACTATTTGAGGATGAGAGGAAAGTATGGCCCTAAAAACAAAATACGGTTTACAACCACTGACTGTATCTTCAAGACTAGAATTGAACAAATTTATGAGAGGTACATTAATGCTCCTGCCGATAGGAAGCTTGCTATTGTCAAACCCCAGGACGTCGTATTGTATGGGACAAAGTTAATTTTGTGATTATGCTCGTAAACATTGTGGAAAAATTTCATTGGTTAGTGGCTGTGTTTGACATTACCGATAGGGTTCTATATGTTTATGATTCTATGGTCTCTTCACGAAATCATAAACTTGTTGAATCTGCTGTCGACAAGTTTGCTATTATGATCCCCCTCTACTTGTCATGCACCGAATTATATGGAAAGCGTCCAGACATCAACTATAAGAACACAAATGCATACATTGAAATAGGTTTTACTGACCCTCTTTGCATTCAGTGGTTGGTCGGTGAGATACCCCAGCAAAAAGAGAGATCAATGTATATGCTGCTTTTCCTTCTATTTAACCAATTGTATTTTAAATTGAATGATAAATCTTTCCCCCTATGATTTTTTGTAGTGACTGTGGTGTATACGTGGTGGCATTTGCAGAATATGTCAGCATTGGAGAGCTATCGATTTCAAAGGAAGACCTTTCTGATATTGATCAACACCGTAGACGCTATGGAGCGCTACTTTGGGATTATGCTAGGAAAAAGCAAGAGCTTGCTGCAATTAGTGAAAGTAACATGACTGGAAGATTAGCAAGAAGAAAAGGTACACTAGTTGTGAAGGAGAGAATATGAGTCCAAAATAAAAAAACATTAGTTGCCCTTTTCAGTAGAAAATTTGTAGTTAAAGTGTTTAGTTGTAGCTGCATTGTAGTAAAGTTGTAGGAAAATTGTTTATTAAGAACAAGTCAGCTACAATTTATTTGTAGCAGATTTGTGATACAGTTGTTTTATCTTTTATTTTGTTATTTTGTCCAGAATTATACTACTTAGAATAAAAAACATCTGTGGTATTTTTTGGTTGAAAGTTGTTAGTACTTGATCTCGATATTGGTACTATATAATTTCTTTACAGCATAACTATAATTATTTTAGCAACTACTATACAAAAATACTTAATCTATTCAATTTTAGCAGTGTTGTTAGGAAAGGCTGAAAAGTAATAAATAAACTCAGTATTTGAACAAAACAACTACAAACCAATTGCATTAAGAGTTAAAATCTGTTTAGCAAACATTCATTATAGGAAACAATCTTTATTCAAATTAGCAACACAATTACACCACAACTATAATTCTCCAGAACATAACAAATACAACTTAATATGTCTTAAAGGACAGATAATCATCAACAGTACTCAGTAAAAAAAATTCTTTAAACTATATCAATTTTTATTTCTTTTTGGGAGTTCTAGTCCCCAGTTGCCACATGAAACCTTGTACTTCTTTGCATTTACTTCATCATATGATTTGTATCTTTGTTTTTGAGGTCTCCCTGGATGCCTTTTCCCAGTAGGTGGCATTACAACTTCTTCACCTATATGTTGTGGCACATTCCATTTGCTTTCATTAGGCAGTGGGTCTACTGGTATTTCATAAGTCTGCAGAAAGCTCTCCCTCGTGTAATAAGGAAAACAATAGTTTTTATAAGACTTGTTGTTGTTCCTCAAAGCCGCCAAAGCATGTGGACAAGGAAGTTCATCAAGCTGGAATTGTCCACAACTACATCTCTTATTTTGAAGGCAAACAATGAAGCGCTTCACACCATTTATCACATTATGTATGTAATCTGTTGAAGCCCTCACCTACAATTTTATTCCAAACACACAACAAGTTGTCACCAACAGATACAAAACAAAATAACTACAATTATACAATAATATTTCTACAATAATCAGTATATATTTAGTTTGATGAAATCAATGATCTGATGTTATTGGCCATAACTTACTCTCATCTTCTGCGATAATGTCCTGTTGTATTCCAACTCTTTGTTGTATTTTTTCCCAAGGTATGTGAATGTACCATTTGCATTTAATAACTTTTCATTAGTCCAACGTTCAAGAAGAGTCCTCATGTACTCTAATAGTTCTACTACGGGAAGCTCTCTTGCATCTTTGGTTACCGCATTCAAGGAATCTGATATGTTTGATGTCATCGTCCATATTTTGTTCACCGTAGCATGTACCCGAGACCATCTGTGGTAGCCAATATCATATAGGTATGCTTTAACACGTGTGTCGATCTCTTCAATATTTGGCATTCTTTCATTAAATTCATCAAGCGTGTATAATCATGTCGTGGCAAAGTATAATTCGCTTAACTTTAGATGACCTTTCTTGAAACTTTGACCTTACATTTGTCCAAATATGCCACATACAAGTATAATGTGGCATGCCGGTATAAACAGTAGATGGTACCTTCAATATACTCTCATTACGGTCAGAAACAACACACATATTTGGTTTTTCACCATATGCATTGTTACACCTCATTTTTTTGTACGTGAAAGTACGTCGTAAGTCAATTGATGTAAGCTTGAAAATGAGAGCCTCTTTGAAAGTATATAAAGTGATTTAATGATGTTACGTCCCATTTTCGCAAGCCTTTAAGAGTTATCATTCAGGTACAAATGTTTCTAAGGGGACATGTTACACCCCATACTTCAGACGTCACTGTCATTATAAGATTATCTAATGTAAGCTCAAAAAGGACGAAATCCTTCTACAAGGATAAGAAAGGTTTACTGAAGTCTTAAGTAAGTTAAGATGAATAAGAAACTTTTTATTCATAATTTAAATGAGTTTAAAGTCATGCTATGACTATATATGATGTTTGGATATGAAATATAAAGTTTGGGAAAAATCGGATTTAAGTTGCGAAAAAACCAACTAAGGATTTGCCTTGTAATCAAGCATTTTGAGCAATACATTTCGCAAGTTTTATGATGTCCTTTTGGGACATATTATATACAGAATTGAAGGTATTTGAGTCTATTTTTTAACGCATGTAACCGTTCGTCGATACGATATTGGAGTAGAGAGATATTCACATTTTCGCGAGAATGCGCAAGCAGCACCCATGGGACCCACAAGTCGGGAAAAATTCCAGCTTGTATTTAAGTCAATTCTTCATCGTTTTAACTCATTTTTCTGGTCCAAAACGGTTCCTAAATCCTCCTAAATGCTCTCCAATGGTTCCTCCATGATTCTATGGTGAGAACCTAAGATGAAGATGAAAACATGAATCCAAAGCTAGAAATCTCGTGGTGCTTGCTAGATCGTAGTTCTTCGTCTTGTGGTTATTTTGGAGGATTCTTCAAAGGTAAGTAACCTCAGATTTTGTTTTATTCTTATTGATTAAGGTAATAATCAGTCCCTCCTTCATATATATTAGATTTTGAAGGCAAACTACAAGTGTTTACACACTAATTTGAACACCAAAAGTTTATTCAAGAAGAGAATAAAACACCTATAGTGTTGTGGTGTTATTGAGGATAGTTGTGGACTGTGCTTGGCTGAAATTTCATGTTGTTTTTACTGTTTAAGGTGAGTATAAAATCCTACTACATGTACTTGCAGTTGTTTTTGTGTTGGTTGCATTATTTGAGCAAAATACTATAAGAGGAGACTTAAAATAGTTTGAGATGTTATGGGTTTTAATGGACTGTTTTGGAAAGGTTGTTTCCATGAACTATAAATGGCTGGAAAATGGGGAAAATAACTTGATTATGATATGATTTCTATTGTTATGCATGTCTATATATTTATTAAGTGAATTGGTGAAAGAAGCACATGAACCTTGAGATTGGAAGTGAAGATTAGCTTAAGTCACTTCTATGGTGTTGTATTGTCATTGAGGGCTGTTGTAAGCTAAATATAACTTGGATTTTGACTTGAAGCTACTGTAGGAGGTATGTATATTGTGTTCTTGCATGTTCTTAAGGTTATATTGACATTGATTAAGTTAAATGGATGGACTAGACATAAGCTAGTGAATAAAGTTTCTAATTGAGGATAACTTTAGTTGTGGATTGTTTTCGTTGTTATAAATATATGGTATAAGACTGGAATCATTGATGAATGACTTCATTATCATATTAATAATACTAGTAAGTTAAAGTAAGAAGTCTATAAGGGGTGATATGGGGTATACAGATTCCAATTGGGCTTGTAGCTCTTCATGAAGTAGTTGTGACTTGTTGTTATTATATGGTGTCTTGTTATTGATAATTATGTATTGATGGATTTCTCTAGTCATTGTTGTTGGTATATGGTATTGGAGGAATCTCTTGTTACAGGGGATATGCTGCCCAAATTTACATAAACGAGCTACTAGTTTAAGTTGCGGACTTAGCCTTTACTCAATACTGATTTTGAATCTCCTTATGCTATGGTAGATTGAGTTGAGTTGTTTGAAGAATTGCGTAAAAGGTATTAAGGACAATGGAGTTAAGATATGTTAAGGCTATCCATTCTTTCCTTTTGGCATGATCCATATGATAGAAACGAAATATGCAAACGTGGAACTTTCATAAATGACTCTATTCATAGAAGTATTAGGGGTGCCTATGTTCTTGTTTCCCCATGTGTACTATTATTATATCTTCTGTTCATGGGTATCAGAAAAATACGTAAGTTGCTAAAGTTTATCCGAAGGCATATTGATTTTATGACATTCCGAGAAATATTACTGACTTACTTCATTATGCATTGCATTCATTTATACATGTACATTGACCCATGACCAGATAGCATTATATACGCATATATTATATGTATATGGGATATGGGAAAAGGTTATGGCGTTATATGCGCACCACCACCTGATCAGCTAGTATACGTTGATGATTTCGCCCATAGTGGCTGAGATGATATGATGGGATTCCCTCAGAGGCTTGATGATGTTATGTACGCATATACCTATGCATGGTATGTCATTTATATACACATGCATGCCATTACAAATTTTTCATGATTCACAGAGCTATTCAGAATTACAGGTTGAGTTCTTTACTCCATGTTTCTTTCATGTCTTTTATATACTACTGTCATACCTTACATACTCGGTACTTTATTTGTACTGACGTTCCTTTTACCTAGGGATACTGCGTTTCATGCCCGCATATCCCAATAGATAGGTTGAGAGTTCTCCTAGTAGGCTATCAGCTCAGCAAAAAGTGTTGGTGCACTCCACTTGCTCCGGAGTTGCCTATCTGGTCAGTATGATTTGGACATGTATTGATTGACATGGCGGGGCCATATCTCGAACTTTATGAAATTTATGTACTCGTAGAGGCTTGTAGACAGATGTTATATATATGGATACTTGTATGGCTCTGTCGGCCTATGTATTGAGTATACAAATGATCATGTCGGCCTTATAAGCCCTTATGTCGCATGCATAAGCTTCTATATCATGTTGGGTCATCCCATGTTGAGTATTCTCTTATGTTTAATTCTAGTTATCTCATGATGGCCTTTCCGATTCATTTACCCATGATAGTATGATAAGAAGGATGCGTTACGTTGGTACTCGGTTGAGTTAGGCACTGGGTGCCCGTCGCGGCCCTACGATTTGGGTCGTGACATGCATGTTTGAATTGCTCAAAAAACCACCTCCATGATGCATCATTTTCTGAATCAACAACGGCATATGCTAGTGGTAATATGCTACCTAAAAAGAAATTCAATTTCAGTAATAAAACTTGAAAATATAAAAAATACAGTCTCAAAAATAACTTTATAACAATTATTTTACAATTAATCTACATTACCAGCTGCATCCGTTGTGCTAGCTGTTAGCATGATTCCCCTATATGCTGACTTTAAGAAGGTGCCATTAACTACTACAATTGGCCTACTCCCAACCCTTGACGGACGTACTAAGTGCAACAAATGCATACAAGAAACAATCATCTTCAGTCTTCTGCAATTTCACTACCGACCCCGGATAAGTCTTCTCCAGAATATACAAATAACTTGGCAAGCGACTGTAGGAATCAGCAGGATGACCTCTCAAAAATTTCAAAGCATTTTCCTTTGCTCTCCAAGCTTGTATGTATGTTAAGTTCACACCATAATCCGACAACATGTCAGTTTGTATGTCTTTTGGTGTGTATATTATCTTAGGATCCACATATTTTGGCATCACCATGCTGCCAACTACCATGGCAGTAGGTTTGCGTTGTATATATGTGTTGTCCATCAAAGAGCATGTGTGCAAGCTGTTGAATTTTTAAACCTTGAACAATGCTGATTCATTTATGCTGGTGGACTTGAAGTGCCACGTACAATTGTCTCCAACACATACAAGGCAATAGCTACAGAATAAAAATAATTCAAAAAATATTATGTAAATTGTAGCTACCGAATACGAGGCTGTGTATGCACAACAACTTGTTTTAAATAATTAATATACCATTTATATACAAAAAAACTACAACTTATACACAATATGAATTTGACAAATAAAATGTTCCTACCTTCTTGCAATTGTCCTTTTCACCATAAATTAAAACTTATTCATGACAGAATAGTGCTTCATTGCACTGGCAATTATTTTCTTATCTTGGTAAACTTGGCCTACTTCAATTACATTTGGCGTATGTTTTGTTATGATGATACTTTCATATTCTATAATTGCCGGAGATGTTTGCATATCAATTAAATTCTCTGTTCCTGATACTTCTCCAATTGTGTTACATTGCTTGACAATTGTACCACGTTAGTAATACGATAATCAGAAGAACATGTACTCAATTAAAAATATAGTAATTCAGACCTTTGTATATTCATATGTTCAGTATTTGATAGAATACTTGTAGAGACATAACAGTCGAACTATATTTGTTATGTAGTATTATTGTAGATAATTTGTAGTAAAATTATAGAATACTTGAAATTGAAAAAACATAAGCATTGGAAAAACAGAGCAAACCTGCAATTGTGCTCGCATTTGACATACTGCATTCCAAATTGAAATCACGCACTGTTATACACAGTGGATACATTCCTAAGATTTTGTTTTCCTTTTTCGTCTCCATATACACTCAAACTTCCATATCGTTCCGAATTTCCATTAGAGGACAACGTTCGTTGACAGTGTATTTGATTTCGATGATTTTTGCGGAGGTATCGATTATTAGATGCTCTGCAATTGCGGAATTCAATTGACTATAATTTGAATATTCATTGATTATAATTCCGTCAACATCAAAATCTTTGTATCTCCCAACACTATCCCACCGACCATTGAGCTGATTCATAATCGCTAATTTTGACATTATGTCGCGAAATTCAATTCAAGTGTAGCTAATTGTTTGCAATTGTTTTCTTCAAAATATTTGTTTATGGAAAACCAGAGGAAACCAGAGAAAACCACAGAATAGAAGGATACTACAGATATATTGCCTTGATTATCGTGCGATGATAACTAGAGAAAATCAGAGTAATAGAAGGATTCTACAAATAGGTTGCCTTGATTATGGTGCAATGATCGTGTTAGTAAAATCTTTAACTGAAATATAAGTGCTGCGCCCCGTTTTCTCGCGAAAGCGGGCCTCGACGTGTGACAACTCTTTTAAAGGAGGTATTAAAAGAAAACAGTCACCACCTAACGGTTTTTAAGGTGCGTTAGGGCACCTATTTATAAATGACTCTGTTTTAACTAGTTAGCATCATCAAAGATCGGGTAAGGGCTCAAATTACCTCAAAGAGAAGGTGTTAGGCACTCTTCGAGGTCCACAACTCTGGGACCCGGCCGAACATAAGATTATGTGGATTACAATTAGGCTAAGTGATCAAATAAACAAAGAGAATATAAAGGTCAAAGTATTTCATTACAAATATGATTAGTATAGATCTTAGTACGAATATAGGGATATAACTATTTGGATCTAATAACAACATATAAAAGAGGGGGAGGGGGGTCCTAAGTTTTTTAGCCTAAAGGATCACCCCGTGCAACATAAATAATACTTCCCAAATTCCTTGAGATAGGGAGTTACTCATATTATTCAGCGGGCACAGACTATCATCTCCTGCTCCTGATTACTATGTTAAAGTTGTTTACCTAAAGCACGCTAATTCAATTCTAAGTCGTGCTCTATGCGTGCACTACCCGTCCCATTCCTATGGTCCAGAAGGTATTAGACCTCTACTAGGGTGGTTCTAGACCTTACTTAGGTGGCTTAGAAATGTCAAAATTAGGCGACATACAAAACACATATTGGACTTCAAATATGGGCAGTTAAGGGCTCAAGTTAGCCTCTACACTTAAGCAACAAATGCACGTGAAACAGGTTTTCATTTTAGGCCGTTTCAGAATTAAGAACCTTAAGCCCTATAGACATGATTTCTATGTGACTATGCATTAAAGCATACAAGCAGTTTCAGAGGCTAGCCGCTGCTTATCTCCATATAATTATACGATTGCTGCATGCTGATTTGAGATTGCAGATTTTCAGTTATTTAACCTATAGATGCTGTGTCTAGGTGATTTATGCACTAAGTGACAATGAAATCTATTAGAGGAAAGCCCAGAATTATTCATGCTTTTCGAGCAGAAAACAACATTTAGAAAAATAACACTTTTTGGCGAGTAGTAATACCCTATAGGCAGGATCTCTAACAATTGGCGATTGAAACCAATTATATTGTTATACTTTAACCTTATAGGCATGTTTTCTAGGTGAACAGTGCGATACAATAACGAATGAAATGATAAAAATCCTATAGGCATAATTTCTGGTGGATATGTTGCAGCGATGCAAATTGAAGGAAAATTCAATGATATTTATTTCCTATGGCCAGGTTTTCTAATAACATGTAGCAGTAGGGATAATTGAAGCATTTGAACTCATGCTTTGCTAGTAGACAAGTAGTGTGAGTCTGTGCTTCTCTTAATGCCATGATTTCTTCAGTGCATATAAAGATTGAATGGCATATATAGCAGATGAATCATTGAATCCTATAGGCATGTTTTCTACCCTTGCATGCAAACATCAGAATTTACCCATCCCCTGTTTTTAATAACACCCGAATTGTTTATTAAAAAATTATTACAGGCCCAATAATGAATATGATTACAAATATTATACAAATAATAATAGTAGGCCCACAACAGGCCCAAAAGAAATACCCAACACTGCTGGGCCTTCAACAATTCTCCCGTGGTATACCCAGATTTTCAACAAGGAACCATATTCATCAGTACAACTCAGAATCCATAGAAGAGCTCAAAGACAAATAACACAACCATAGATCAACCATATTACCCAGGCATTAAAGCACTTAAACCAACCAACTTACATGTTCATTAGACAATAGGAAGAAGGAATTAAGTGGGGTAGTTCAGGTCTCAGTAGTAGAGAAAGTGGCTAAAAAACCCCAAACCCTAGTGTGTCAGAGTTCACAAGAGTCTCAAATGGACCTCGAGCAGTGCTCATACTAGGGAGGTCAGTAGCAAGAGTCTTGGTGGCCTTGGCTTTTAGCCGGCCAAGAATGATAGGTTCAGAATAGCATAGGTAACAAATAAGAGAGAATGAACAACGGTTAAGGGACAGAAGTTGAGGAAATGCACTTATAGCTTAAAATAGACATAGCAAAGTTGAGCATACAGAGCAGCTAATCAAGCAGGTCACGGGACTTAGAAGCAGGTTCAACAGGACTTCAACACTTAGCAAAGTAGCACATAAGCAGCCACATATTGAAAGAGTTAGGGGAGAAACAAGTTTGCAGGATTGACAAAAGTTATCATACACAGGTGCATAATACCAAACAAGTTTAAATAAGGCACTGACTTAGAGATTTGAAGCCTAAAGGTCCTAATTATGTCAAACATGGTATGGAAACACAAACTAAGATGGCCATTCTAAAGGTTTCAAACAGTCATTAAGTATATAAGACTAAGCAAAACAGAAACATATTATGAGGGAGTAGATCATAGTTGATAGAAAAGGTCTTAGCACAAATTAGAACACATTACATATGCAAGACTATCATTACAGAGATTCAGAACAGAGTGGGAAAGTAAACACATGTCAAATAGCAAATGTAGGCATTCAAGTATTGACACAGTAGACTAATTAACTAGAGGAAGTCCAAGTTATGCCAGGGATTCATCCTAATATCATGAAACAAAACAGTTCAAATATGGTAGGGAAAACAAGTTGAGATAACTGTTCTAAAACCTCAAGAAATCACTAAAGGAGAATAGGATCAAATGAGCATGTTGAGTGACACAATAGCAGGGAAACAAGTCATAGTTAACAATGAAGGTGTTAACACAGGTTATTACAGATGTGAGACATTCATTACAAACATTCAGGACAAAGCAGGTAAGCATATTCATGAATATTCAGGCCCCAATACACTAGCTAAACGAGCTTAGGAGGGTTTAGATTATCCAAGTTAGACATAGAAAATCTCAGAGCTAGCAGCATTAGGAGAAGTTAAATGCTAAAATGATTTAAAACGAGTGTAAAACTAACAGAGTCGTGCATAAAGTAGCCCAGAAATACATTAAGCCATAGATTTCAAAAGCGAGAGCACATGCAAATAAGAGACACATAAAAAATGAAATTACAGAAGGTCAAGCGACTTACCAGTTAAACGGACAACAATAAAGAACAAAAATTCCACAAGAACCCAGAATCTCAATGTGTCAAAGTTCCCAAAGAATCCCGGGCAATGCTCGCACCAAGAGAAAGTTCGAATAATAGAATCTCAGTGGCCTTGGCTTTCAGCCGGCCAAAAACAAAGTACATAATAAGAGAATGAGGGAATCACAGAACAAAGCTCTAATTTTTAGTGAAAGTATATCGATTTAGCTCCCTTTCAAAGGGGAATGGGGAGAGGTTTATATAGTGACAAAAATCGAACAAGTAAACAAGGAAACACTGTAAAATCAAGAATAAATAAGGAAGTAATAACATGCAGAATCAATAAAAATTGGATTAGGGAAAAATAGGTAAACCCTAGTTGGCAGAAATCGAAAATTGGCCGGAAATCTTGGCTAATCGGACCCATATAGCCCGGTCATGATGTATATGGACTAAATACTATCCAGATTCTAGCGATTGAAGTTGAATGGCCGGATTCTGAGAGATAATACTTGCCATGTTTAGGCAAATACTAGGTGATACCATAGTTTTGTAGAAAATAACGAGATAACACATAAAAGGTAAGGAAATCATGGAGAGAATCCATGGTTGAGACAGATTTGGAGAGATTTGAGAGGGAGGCTAGGGTTTCTGTGGAGAGGAGAAGAGAGAATTTTAGGGCGGCGGGTTAAAGAGAATGAAAGGATTAGGGTTGGGGTGGGTAATTAAAACGAGGGGAAAATAATTTATAAAAATAATTAGTAAATGAATAAAAATATTTTTATGTACTAAAATGATTTAAAATAATGATTTAGCATTATAAAAATATAAAAATGCTATTTTGATGCCAATAATATAAATAAGGAGCATTTGTATATGAATATAGGCTATTATTGTAAGATTGTGCAAATAGCTTTAAAATGCTAATGTAATTATATAAAAAAGAAATGAAGTGAAAATATTATGCGACATATATGAGGATAAAAAATAGTAATTTTGGATGATTATGTCATCACAAATAATTCAAAGGGATAATTACTAAATATTTATGTAGTTTAAATGCAAGAAAATTAATTCTAAAGCTCTAAAAATTATGGAACATTATAAAAAGTGCTTGTATAGATTTGTAAGCTAAATAATGATGCAAAAATAATATTTTGAAAGTATATATATTATTTAAAAAAGTATGAGGGCAAAATTGGGTATCAACAATAAGTGATTCCAAAATCCCGCGTCTAAATAAGGAAGATCACCGCAGAAAGGAGTCTAGCTTAAACAAATGTATATTTGTTGTAGCTAAAACGTGTTTAGGCCAGGTAAATACCAAAACTGGTATATTTTTGGTAATAAGATTTTAAATAGTGTATATGAACGAAAAAACCCTATGTTAAATAATGTGTGTGGGGATAAGTGAGGCCCAACAACAATTCTGTGATGGTAGGAACTCTTTATAAATAGAGGCCAACCCCCCATTTCCAAGCTATGAGACAACCCTAGCGTATTCTGTCTATTTAATACGTAGTAACAGTAGACATCCCATCAGTCAAGTTTTTCAGGCTGTGAGAGCGCATAGCTAGTGGATCGTAGAAGTTGGTCTCAGGCTTAATCGCCTATCATTGTCGCTACTGAATCGATTGAGTTGAACGGTACGCTTCCTTAAACTCTAACTATTGATTGATTGTATGATTGTGTCTTAATCTCTGTGTTAGGATCGGTAAACCGGGTAGTGCAAAATTTAGCCAAACAATATTATAATGACAATAACAAAGACAATGCAAGTTGATAATAATGACAATTAAAGCATATAAAGAAGATACAAATTTAACGTGATTCGGTCTAAGTGACCTACGTCCACAAGCGGAGAGGACCAATTTCACTATACCAATAAGAGTACAAAAGAGAGTACAAAATTAGAGTAAATACTCTAATTAATCCCAAATACCCTAAGAGGATAACCTCACAAGATCACTCCAAAGAAAAGGGTTCACACAAGTGCTTCCCAACACTCAACTTTCATACAAAACACTCTTAATAAAGGAGGAAAGGAAGAAACAAGAAATGAAGACTCAAGTCTTGTTGGTATGATTAAAATGAACTAATGTCCTTTCCTTTTATAGGCAAAAAAGTCTTGGCCTCTTAGTCGTAAAAGAAAAGATACAACTTGTACAAATGATATCCACCACATAATGCAATATTTTTGGGTCCCAAAGAATATTGCCAACAAAGTCTACACTTTGCAGATATGCTTATGCTTATGTGAGATGGACTCCATTAGCTAAAATATTGGTCATATTACAAATGTCCACCTTGGCCTAATTTTGGCTGATATAGTAAATTTGCTCCACCCTCTCCGCAAAAGCCCCAATGGGCATATGTCAAAATTTAATGCCATTAAAATCAGACAAGTTGTCTGATACCGAAACTGTAGTAGGGCCTATAACAGTGGATCCCAATAAAGTATACAACGAACCAGATCTGTGTGCTTTCATGATCAGAAGAGCACTCTGAAAGTTCATGAAAAACTTTCAGAACTCCACCTTCACCTGCGTACTTGCACCCAAGAGATTCTAGAGTGCCCAAAGAGATGAGATTTTTCTTCAAGTCAGGAACATGTCTAGCATCGGTGAGAATTCTCACCACACCATCGTGCATTTTGATTCGGACCGTACCTTTTCCAAAAACTTTGCAGGCAGCATTATTGCCCATCAAGACAACTCTACCTCCAATAGATTCATATGTAGTAAATAAATCTCGATTGGGACACATAAGATAAGAATAACCCGAATCTAAAATTTATTCATTGTTAGATTTGAAACTATTATTAGTTGCTAAAAAAATAGTTCCCTCAGTCTCATCAGCAGCTATACTTGCTTCGACAATGTTAGTATTTTTGTGCTCATTTTTCCTTTCCTTATGCTTTTCTTTATTTTTCAGCTTATAGCATTCGGAGATAATGTGACATTTCTTATGATAATATCGACACTCTAAATTATTGTATCTGGATATGTAGTCGAATTTGCCCCTAACAAACAAGTCAACTTCCGTTTGAGTTCCACTAGCTTCCCAAGTAATATCACTATCTATCTATTCTTTTGATTTTAAGATAGATTTAATATCCTTATAAGAGATATTATCCATTGCATAAAGCATAGAATATCTTATATGCTTAAAATATGGGGGTAGAGAACAAAGCAGTAACACGACTTGATCCTCATCTTTAATTTCAGCATCTATATTACTCAAATCCATAAGAATGGAATCGAAGGTATCAAGATGAGAGAATAGAGGTACCTTCACCCATACGAATTGTATAAAGCTTTTGTTTCAGGTAAAGTCTAATTTCCACCGTCCTCTTCATATATAAGATTTTCAATTTTTCCCGCATGCCTTTGACTGTGTTTTTTTTTTTACAGAAACTTCACGTAAAACCTCATTTGAGAGATTTAAAATAATACATGCTTTTGCCTTTTTGTCTATGACGGCAAACTCCTCATCCGTCATTTTATCCTGCTTCTTCTCCTTTCCTTGCAATACCAAATCTAAGCCATTCTGAATTAGGATAGCTTCCATCTTTAATTGCCACATTTTGAAGTTTGTACTTCGATCAAATTTCTCAACATAAATCTTTATTAAAGTCATATTGGCCACTGAAACAAACCCGATTCGATCCGGCTTTGATACCAATTTGTTAGGATCGGAAACTCGAGTAGTGCAAAATTTATCCAAACAATATTATAATTATAATAACAAAGACAGTGCAAGTTGATCATAACGGCAATTAAAGCATATAAAGAAGACACAAATTAACGTGGTTCGGTCAAAGTGACCTACGTCCACAAGCGGAGAGGAGCAATTTTACTATACCAATAAGAGTACAAAAGAGAGTACAAAATTTAGAGTAAATATTCTAATTAATCTCAAATAACTTAAGAGAATAACCTCACAAGATCACTCCAAAGAAAGGGTTCACACAAGTGCTTTCTAACACTCAATTCTCATATAAAACACTCTTAATAAAGGAGGAAAGGAAGAAACAAGAAATGAAGACTCAAGTCTTGTTGGTGTGATTAAAATGAACTAATGTCCTTTCTTTTTATAGGCAAAAAAGTCTTGTACTCTTAGTTGTAAAAGAAAAAATACAACTTGTGCAAATGATATCCACCACATAATGCAATATTTTTGGGTCCCAAAAAATATTGCAAACAAAGTCTACACTTTGTAAATATGCTTATACTTATGTGAGATGGACTTCATTAACCAAAATATTGGCCATATTACACTCTGCTATGGCTGCGACTTAATAATCTTACAGTTGGTATCAGTGCCACTGTAGTTAGGGGTTAAGATCAACGAATTAAGCTAGAGTTTCATAGTATATGGTCTGCTATTGGTTTTTGGACTGCGGCAAAAATTGTTTCGCCAAGAGACTGTTTTGGGTAAACCTTTTGACGTCGACTACAATAGTGTCGTGTCTATTGTTTTCTACAGACTGGGTTTAACCCATATAATTGAAATTAGAGTAATTTATTATTATTAAAAAGAGATTTGATACATGCTTACGGGGGCATGATAATTGGCTTAATGTATGCATATTTTGATGTATATTGCCTCATATTTTGCTCATGTATAGGATGTTTTTGAGAGGAAAACACAAGCACAGAGCCGCCGTGGAGGCCGGAATTCATCAAGTTCCATCTTTCTCCCACCAGACTTAGTAATTTTTATGTTTCTTTGTATGATTTTTTGTTTGGCTACCATGTCTATGTGGAGCTAAACTTCACGTTCTAGGGTTGTGATTCTTTTATGACTATTGTTATTCGGATATTGATTTTGCCTTCTTGATTTATCATATTGGTTTATTTATTCAATCTTGCGCTTAATTATTTAATTGCTTGATCACCAATTGAATACTATCTTCGAATCTAGAATTGAACTCGAAAGTAGGAATTCTAGATTGCATATTGAGTAGAGCAAGTTCTTGAACTCGGGCATCGGGGAACGGATTCGTGGTTAGGATAGACATATACCTAATTGGCTTGCTTGGTTGATTTACAGAAATTATAAATGCGTTTTTGTTGATTCTAACTCATTAGACATATAGGCATTAAGTTAGCTTGAATAGGCGAGTAAGGACTCGACAGATTCTTATGAGCAATATTAACCCTATCAACCAATAAGCTAGATAAATTAGTCGGTCAATTCAATTGAAGAATACAATAGGATTGTTAGATAGCCCATAACTCTAAATCGTTTTCATTACATTGATATCATAAAAATCTGCTCTTTCTGTGTTCAATGTTCATTATTTATATTTTTTTATTTAATTAGTTTAGAATCAAATATTTTTAGGTTTAATTCTTGTTTAGATAATTAGGATAGTCTAATTTAGTTAATAGTTAATCACAAATCCTCATGGGTTCGACATCCGACTTTTAGTCACTTTATTACTTGACGACCGCGTATACTCGCGTGTTTGGCCGCAGTAAGGCAACCGTGGCTTAACAGAATGGTAAAGCTTTTCGTTAACAAAACTACTTTGATCCTGATTGTATGACCTCTGTAATTGGCTTCTTAAACTATTTGGCAAAAGAATATAAAGATTCTTTTGTTGATTTTTTCTTTTCTTTTTGTGATTATCCATAAATAAGTAAGGAGGGCAAACAGTTGATTTGGCCATTGTGATCGTTCCGCTTCTTGTTCACGATGGCAGTGGTTAAATTTTCAACTATTATGGAACATCTTTCTGTATTATGAAAGAAATTACTTGGTGATTCTTTTTTATTCTATTACCTTTGGTGCTATTTGATAAACGTAAAATAATATTCCGCTGATTATTAAAATATGCTCGAAAGTCTTATTGGAGTTTAACGTCAAAGGATGGGATTGAACCTAAAACTGGCATAGTTGAATTGTATGGGCTTATTTAATTTCACATGAATATAATATTATTTAAATTATAATTTATGATTAATAAATAGTTTCCACCAAAGTGGTCTATTTATTTGGAGTCTTTGAAAATCCTTAATACTTTGTACATGTCAAATAAATCTTACATGGATTGAGAGTTATGATTAGTAGATAGTTTCTACCAAAGTGGTATATTTATTTGAGTCATTGAAATATTCTCAATGCACCATGTCTAAATTATTCTTTATAAGTATACACTAGTGTTAAGAGATTTTTCTTTAGATACTAGTGACTCTAAATTAATTAATGAGAATAGATATTATATTTTCCACCTAAAGGAGGAACAAAATATCTCGAATTCTAATGTGTATAAAAGAGGACAGTTTGTTATAACAAGAGGTTTTATGTCTCTTACCTAAAGGAAGGATACAATGTATGCCTTTTACTATTGGATGATGTGGGGAGGAGGTTTTGTATCCCTTGCCTAAAGGTGAGGATACAGTGAATGCCTTGGACTCCTTGGTCCTTAAAGGGGAGACAGTTGCATCTTCCACCTAAAGGAGGGGTGCAATAGATGTCTTTGATTCTTTTGATTTATGTGTTTATGACCATGATTTTTTCCAACTTTTACGTTGTTTGCTGATATAACTATTAATAGCATGATAACTCAGTTGAATTCCATTGAATCTTTGAATAGTAGCAACTACAAGAAGTGAAAACATAATGTTGAAATGATGTTAGGTCTGATGGACCTGGACTTTTGCATTGACTGAACAGAAATCTGCTGAACCTACAACTACTAGTAATGCTGATGAAAAGGCTAAGTATGAGAAATGGATGAAGGATAACAAATTGAGCATTATGATCATAAAGAGATCCATTTTTTATTACATAAAAGGTACAGTTAAGGATAATGGAAATGCAAAGGATTTCTTGAGTGCCATTAGACAGAAATTCCTAGAATCTGATAAAACTGAGATAGGTAGCCTGATTGATTTCTTGTCTACCATAAAGTATAACCCTGTAGGTAGTGTCCGTGATCACATCATAAAATTATTTAACATTTATACCAAACTTAATAATTTAGGTGTAACCATTACCGGTGATTTTCTTATTTATCAATCCCTTAGGTCTCTTCCTAAGTATTTTAACCAGTTTAAGACAACCTATAATGAACAAAAAGATAAGTGGAGTGTTGATGAGCTTATTATTGTTTGTGTGATAGAGGAAGGAAGGATCTAAAAGGAGAAAGTTGAGGGCGTAGTGAACCTTGTTAGTTCTTCTAGATCAACTGATTATCCCTCTTATAAAATAAAAGGTGAACTCAAATTTCATAAAAAGAAACATGGTCAGTCTCATCTTCTAGGTGGTAATAATGGTCATACTAATAAGCTTGGTGGAAATCTGTCATGACCCAAACTAACCCTGTCGTGATAGCGCCTATTGTGAAACTAGGCAAGCCGACTCATTTTCAAAACAAACTGATATTTTCATTTCAAAGATAATTTCAAGGCTATCTAACACAAAAACCCTCGTAAAGGAGTTCAAATCAAAATAAAAGTGCGGAAAGAAAAGCCCGACATCGGGGTGTCACTAGTCATGAGCATCTACTATAATTTATCTGACAATATCAAGACTAACATAATCAGGAAAATAGCTAAATACAACAAAAGGAAGATAAGAGGGAGAAGAGCAGGGCTGCTATCGCCAGGCAGCTACCTCGCTATTCCTGAGAAAATCTGCAACCGGAATAGTCAACAACCGCAACCGTATTCAGCTACACCTAGATCTGCACACAAGGTGCAGGGAGTAACGTGGGTATGCCAATTCAGTAAGTAACAATAATAAATACAGACTGAGCAGTAGTGACGAGCAATAAGCATATAAAATTCATATCATGAAATCTCAGTAAAATACCACATGCTTTTAAAATCAGGGTTTGAATCAAAACATCTCGTTTAAACCCAGTTCTAGTAAAATTATTTAAAGATATTTTTCAACAATTTTCAAACAAAGGCTCAATGCAAGATAAGCAAAAATGATAAAATCATAAACAGCCCCTCGGGCAAAAATATCACTCATATACAACCCCTCGGGCAAATCTCACAGTCACTCGCAAACAGCCCCCCGGGCATACCTCACAATCACTCGTAAACAGCCCCTCTGCCATACCTCACCATCACTCATGCCTCCCAGTCACTCAGTACTCGGCACTCGCACTCAGTAGGTACCTACGCTCACTGGGGGTGTGTACAGACTCCGGAGGGGCTCCTTTAGCCCAAGCGCTATATCGAGCCAAATCATGGCATAAATCAATCATCTCTCGGCCTATATTAAACATGCTATGGCGTGCAGCCCGATCCCATAAATATCCTCACAAATTAGGCCCTTGGACTCACTCAGTCATAAACCTCTCAAGCCACTCGGGCTCTCAGTAAAACAGGGTATTCAGCCAAAAACAACATTTATATGCATCAAAATAGAGTAATAAAAACTGAGTTATGCAGTAAACAGGTATAACCATGACTGAGTATAAATTTTCAATCGAAAACAGTGAGAGGATAGTAAGAAAAGGCCCTTAAGGGTCCAAATAGCACTGGCACAATGCCCAAATATGGCATTCTGCCCAATTTACAGAAACTCTTTCTAAAACATGTAAGTATCATATAGTTTCAACAAAATATGCAACTTCACAGTTACTACGGGACGGACCAAGTCACAATCCCCAATAGTGCACGCCCACACGCCTGTCACCTAGCATGTACGTCACTTCAAAATAGTAAAATGATACAAAAATTTGGGGTCTCATACCCTCAAGACTAAATTTACAATCATTACTTACCTCAAATCGGTCAAATCTCTACCCCGCAATGCTCTTGCCTCTCGACTCGGCCTCCAAATGCTCCGAATCTATTCACAATCAGTACAATACCATCAATATATGCTAACGGAATGAACTCCACAAGAAAAACTACCAATTTAGACCAAAAATCTAAAATTGGCTCAAACCCGGCCCACGACTCGAAATCGGGTAAAAGTCCCAAATTACGAACGCCCATTCACTCACGTGTCCAACCATACTAGTTTCACTCAAATCCGACTTCGAATCGACATTCAAATCCCAATAATTCATTTTGTGAAGTTTCTATAATTTTTCCCAAATTTTCACCTCAAAGTACTAATCAGATGATGAAATCATTGATATATTCATGTATATTAACCAAATTCGAGTTAGAATCACTTACCCCGATGAATTTCTTGAAAAACCCACGAAACATCGCCACAAATCGAGCTCCCTAGGTCCAAAATGTGAAATAACGCCCTAAACCCCATTTATATAGTGCACCCTCTTAACTCCCACTATGCGGTCCACAGAATTCCAAGCACGGCCGCACCTCCCAGGTCCTACGGTCGCTAAAAACTGGTGCGGCCGTACCTTTTGGTGGCTGCACTGCCAGGATTTAGTATTTTGGCCATAACTTTCTCTACCAATTTCCAAATGATAACGTCTTTACCTTTCTGGAAACTAGACACGAATGACTACAATTCTGGTTTTTGCAGAATCTCCAAATTTCTTGTAGATCAAAAGATATAGGCTTCTGAAGTCGGACCAGCGGATCTGCAGAACTTTTCCCCGGAGTGCGGCCGCGGCAGAATTATGCGGTCTGCGAAATTCTGCTGAGGTCTGCGAAATTCAAAGTACTAGAACCATACATTAGTTCCGGAAATACCCGGACTCGCTCAAAACTCACCCCGAAACACACTCGAGGCTTCCGGAACCTCAACCGAAGGTACCATCAAGTCCTAAAATACCATACAAACTCAATCGAGCTCTCGAATCACATCAAACAATAACAAAAACATGAATCGCACACCAATTCAAGGTTAATGAACTTGAAACCTCAAACTTCCACAATCGATGCCGAAACCTATCAAACCTTGTCCGAATGACCTCAAATTTTGCACACACGTCACAAATGACACTACAAATCTAATCCAACTCCTAGAATTCTATTCCGATGTCAAATTTTCCACTGCCGACCGAAAATCACCAAATTTCCAATTTCGTCAATTCAAGTCTAATTCTACCACAGACCTCCATATTACATTTCGGACACACTCCTAAGACCAAAATCACCTAACGGAGCTATCCAAACCAAATAAATCCCAATCCGAGATCGTTTACTCATAAGTCAACATCCAGTTGACTTTTCCAACTTAACCTTCTAAATGAGAGATTGAGTGTCTCATTCTACTCCGAAACTACTCCAGACCCAAACCTACCAACCCGATACAACACAACACAGCTAAACAACACATAAAGAAGCAAAAATAGGGGAAACGGGGCTATAACTCTCGGAACAACCGGCCGGGTCATTACATCCTCCCCCTCTTAAACAAACGTTTGTCCTCGAACGAGTCTAGAAACATACTTGAAACCTCAAGTAGGTGTGATATCTGCTTCGCATCTCCCGCTCGGTCTCCTAGGTGGCCTCCTCCACGGGCTGGCCTCTCCATGCACCTTCACTGAAGCTATGTCCTTTGACCTCAACTTTCGGACCTGCCGATCCAAAATAGCCATCGGCTCCACATCATAAGTCATATCACCCTCCAACTGAACCATGCTGAAATCCAAAACATGGGACGGATCTCCAATATACTTCTGGAGCATGGAAACATGAAACACTGGGTGCACACTCGACAAGCTGGGTGGTAAGGCAAGCTTATAAGCCACCTCCCCTATCCTCTGAAGCACCTCAAAAGGCCCAATGAACTGGGGGCTCAACTTTCCCCTCTTCCCAAACCTCATAACACCCTTCATGGGTGATACCTTCAGCAAAACCTTCTCCCCAACCATGAAAGATACATCACGGACCTTCCTGTCTACATAGCTCTTCTGCCTAGACTGCATAGTGCGAAGCCGCTCCTGAATCAATTTCACCTTATCTAATGCATCCTGGACCAAGTCTGTACCTAAGAGCCTACACTCACCTGGCTCAAACCATCCAACTGTAGATCTACACCTCCTCCTATATAAAGCCTCGTACTGAGCCATCTGAATACTCGACTGATAACTGTTGTTATATGCAAACTTTGCGATTGGCAGAAACTGGTCCCATGAACCCCCAAAGTCAATGACACAAGCGCGCAACATATCCTCCAATATCTAAATAGTGCGCTCGGACTGCCCGTCCATCTAAGGGTGAAAAGCTATGCTCAACTCAACCTGAGTACCTAACTCTCGCTGCACGGCCCTCCAAAATTGCGATGTAAATTGAGTACCTCTATCTTAAATGATGGAAACTGGGACACCATGCAGGCGAACAATCTCTCGGATGTAAATCTCAGCCAACCGCTCTGAAGAGTAAGTAGTGCCAACTGGAATGAAGTGCGCGGACTTGGTCAGCCGATCCACAATAACCCAAATAACATCGAACTTCCTCGAAGTCCGTGGGCTGGAGCCCAACTATAAAGTCCATAGTGATTTGCTCCCACTTCCACTCTGGGATCTCTAATCTCTGAAGCAAGCCACCCGGTCTCTGATGTTCATACTTAACATGTTGACAATTGAGACACCGAGCCACAAACCCAACTATATCCTTCTTAATCCGCCTCCACCAATAGTGCTGTCTCAAATCCCGGTACATCTTCGCGGCACCCAGATGGATGGAATACCGCGAGCTGTGGGCCTCCTTAAGAATGAACTCCCGAAGCCCATCTACATTAGGCACACATATCCGGCCCTGTATCCTCAACACGCCGACATCAACAATAGTCACATCCCTAGCATCACCTCTACGAACCCTGTCCTAAAGAACGAGTAAGTGGGGGTCATCATACTGACGCTCCTTGATACGGTCATAAAGAGAAGACCCGGAGACCACGCAAGCCATTACCCGACTAGGCTCCGAAATGTCCAATCTCACAAGCTGGCCTGCTAAGGCCTGAACATCCAATGCCAAAGGTCTCTTTGCTGTTGGGAGATATGCTAAACTCCCCAAACTTTTTGCCCGACGACTCAAAGCACCGGCCACCACATTGGCCTTCCCCGGATGGTACAAAATAGTGATATCATAGTCTTTAAGAAGCTCCAACCATCTCCGCTGATGCAAATTAAGATCCTTCTACTTAAACAGATGCTGCAGACTCCGGTGATCAGTATAAATCTCACAATGAACCCCATACAAATAATGACGCCAAATCTTTAAGGCATGAACAATGGCTGCTAACTCAAGATCATGCACCAGGTAATTCTTCTCATGGGTCTTCAACTGACGCGAGGCATAGGCAATCACCCTACCTTCCTACATCAAAACACAACCAATGCCTACCCTTGAGGCATCACAATACACGGTATAAGAACCTGAAGCAGATGGCACAACTAACACTGGAGCTGTGATCAAAGCAGTCTTGAGCTTCTGAAAGCTCTCCTCACACTCATCCGACCACCTGAATGGAGCACCCTTCTGGGTCAATTTGGTCAAGGGCGAAGCAATAGATGAGAATCCCTCCACAAAGCGATGGTAATAACCCGCCAAACCAAGAAAGCTCCTAATCTTCGTGGATGAGGACGGTCTAGGCCAACTCTGCACCGCCTCTATCTTCTTCGGATCCACCTGAATACCCTCACTGGACACCACATATCCCAAGAATGCTACTGAACTGAGCCAAAACTCACACTTGGAGAACTTTGCATAAAGCTTCTCCTCCCTCAATCTCTGTAATACAATCCTCAAATGCTGAGCATGCTCCTCCTAGCTACGAGAGTACACCAGGATGTCATCAATAAACACAATGACGAAGGAGTCCAAATATGGCTGGAACACACTGTTTATCAAATGCATGAACGCTGCTGGGATATTGGTCAGCCCAGAATACATCACCAAGAACTCATAATGGCCATAACGGGTCCTGAAAGTTATCTTAAGAATATCCGAGTCCCGAATCTTCAGCTGGTGATACCCGGACCTCAAATCAATCTTAGAGAACACCCTCGCTCCCTGAAGCTGGTCAAATAAATCATCAATATGAGGCAAGGGATACTTGTTTTTGACTGTGACCTTGTTCAACTGCCTGTAGTCAATACACATTCTTATGGAACCATCATTCTTCTTCACAAATAGAACCGGTACACCCTAAGGTGACACACTAGGCCGAATAGACCCCTTATTAAGGAGTTCCTGAAGCTGTTCTTTCAATTGCTTCAACTTCACCGGTGCCATACGATACGGTGGAATAGAAATGGGCTGAGTGCCCGACACCAAATCAATACCAAAGTCAATATCCCTGTCAGGCGGCATGCCCGGCAGGTCTGCAGGAAACATATTCGAAAAATCACGTACCACCGGAACAGAATCAATGGTAGGAGTCTCTGTACTAACATCCCTCACAAAAGCCAAATAAGACAGACAACCCTTCTCAACCATATGCTGAGCCTTTAAATATGAAATCACCCTACTTGGTACATAATGTACAGAACCGCTCCACTCAACCCTAGGAAATCCCGGCATCACCAACGTCACGGTCTTTGTGTTAAAATCTAGAATAGCATGACATGGAGATAACCAATCCATACCCAATATCACATCAAAGTCAACCATACTAAGCAACAAAAGGTCCATTTGGGTCTCCAGACCCCCAATAGTCACCAGACATGATCGATATACGCGGTCCACAACAATAGTATCGCCCACAGGAGTAGATACATGAATAGATGAAACTAAAGACTCAAGGGGCATGTCCAGAAAATGGGCGAAATACGAGAAAACATATGAATACGTGGAACCAGGGTCAAATAATACGGAGGCATCTCTGTGACAAACTGAGAAAATACCTGTAATCTAAGCATCTGAAGCAATACCATCTGGTCTGGCAGGGAAGGCATAGAAACGGGCCTGGCCACCCCCTGATCTGCCTCCCCCTCTAGGGCGACCCCTAGCTGACTAACCTCCACCCCGAGTTGTCTGGGCGGGTGGTGAAGTAATTGGTACTGAAGTCGAAGGCTGACTCCTCTGCTGAGATAGACCTCCATGATGATGAGGACACTGCCTCCACATATGCCCAAACTTCCCACACTCAAAACAACTCCATGGTGCTGGTGGCGGGAACTGAAGGGAGCCCCGAGCACCGAGATGACTAGCAGAAGGACCCGGCATAGACAAACTCTGACTCGATGGAGCACGTGAAGAACTCTGCGTTGGAAGGGCACCAAGAGATGAATGAACCTACTGATAACTGTGAGAACCATGGCCATATGATGTACCATGGTAAAATGGCCAAGCTGACTGAGCCTGTCTGAAATGACGACCTCTACCGTGCTGAAACTGACCCCCAAAAGGAGCACCGCTAAATCCACCCTGACCACGAGGCCTCTTGGCCTCCCTCTCAACCCTCTCCTGACCGCAAACCATCTCAATCTGCCGAGCAATGTCGACAACCTCATCAAAGGTAGCACCAGACACCCTCTCTCTGATCATAAGCAACAGTAGGTGAAAAGTGAGACCATCAATAAACCTCATGATCCTCTCCCTGTCCGTGGGAACCAACTAGATAGCATGTCGGGCCAACTTCGAGAATCGCATCTCATACTGCATCACATACATATCACCCTGGTGAAGCCACTCAAACTGTCTGCGCAGCTCCTCTCTATGGGACTGAGGCACGAACATTTCCAAAAAGACCACGAAGAACTGCTGCCAAGTAAGGGGTGCTGCGCCAACAAGACTGCGCCTCTCGTAAGTCTCCCACCATTTGAGTGCAGCCCCAAAAAACTGAAAAGTAGTGAATGAGACTCCACAAGTTTCTAGAATACCAGTTGTACGGAGTATCCTCTGACACCAATCCAAGAAGTCCTGAGCATCCTCTCTCTCTGTGCCACTGAAAGGTGGTGGCTGGAGTCTCCCAAACCTTTCCAACCTACGCTGATCATTCTCAGGCATAGCAGAAACCACATAATCCTGTGCTGCTATAGCCGGCTGGGCTGGTGGTGCCCCCGGTGTCTGGAGTCCCTGAACAACTTGCTCGGGTGTGCGAGTGACGGGAGTCTGAGTGTCTGTGCCTCCCCCAGCCTGAGAAGTGGCTTCGGCCGTCGAGATAGAGACCGCCTGTGCAAGGCCGGTACACGCTGTCAGAATCTGAGCTAGGGCCTCCTAAAGGTCTGGAATCACAATAGGCACAGGTCATGTGCATCAACAACTAGAATCTGGTCTTGATCTGGGACAACTGGTAGATCTCCAGCTTCTGTACGGGCTGTACCTCTGCCCCTACCACGGCCTCTACCGCGGCCTCGGCCTGTCACGGCCCTGGCTGGTGGTACTGGTGGCTGGCCCTCCTGACCGATAGCACGAGTCCTCACCATCTGTGAGAGAATGAAACAACAGATGTTTAGTTACTAGAATCAACAGATTCGCATGACAAGAATTCAAGAATGTGGAGTTTCCTAAAGGTTCTGAAGCCTCTCGAAGATAAGTACAGACGTTTCCGTACCAATCCGCAAGACTCTACTAAACCCGCTCATGACTCGTGAGACCTATGTAACCTAGGCTCTGATACCAACTTGTCACGACCCAAACTAACACTATCGTGATGGCACCTATCGTGGAACTAGGCAAGCCGACTCATTTCCAAAACAAACCGATATTTTCATTTCAAAGATAATTTCAAGGCTATATAACATAAAAACCTTCGTAAAGGAGGTCAAATCAAAACAAAAGTGCGGAAAGAAAAGCCCGACATCGGGGTGTCACTAGTCATGAGCATCTATTACAATTTATCTGACAATATCGAGACTAACATAGTCTGGAAAATAGCTAAATATAACTAAAGAAAGATAAGAGGGAGAAGAGCAGGGCTGCGATCGCCAGGCAGCTACCTCGCTATCCCCGAGAAAATCTGCAATAGGAATAGTCAACAACCGCTACCATGTCCAGCTACACTTGGATCTGCACACAAGGTGCAGGGAGTAACGTGAGTACGCCAACTCAATAAGTAACAACAATAAATAAAGACTGAGCAGTAGTGACGAGCAATAAGCATATAAAGTTCATATCATGAAATCTCAGTAAAATACCACATGCTTTTAAAATCAGGGTTTGAATCAAAACATCTCGTTTAAACCCAGTTCCAGTAAAATCATTTAAAGATATTTTTCAATAGTTTTAAAATAACGGCTCAATGCTAGGTAAGCAAAAATGATGAAATCATAAATAGCCCCTCGGGCAAAAAACATCACTCATACACAGCCCCTCGGGCAAACCTCACAGTCACTCGTATACAACCCCCCGGGCATACCTCACAATCACACGTAAACAGCCCCTCGAGCATACTTCACCATCACTCATGCCTCCCAGCCACTCAACACTCGGCATTCGGTATTCGGTACTCGGCACTCGCACTCAGTAGGTACCTGCGCTCACTGGGGGTGTGTACAGACTCCGGAGGGGCTCCTTCAGCCCAAGCATTATATCAATCGAAATCATGGCATAAATCAATCAGGCCCTCGGCCTCACTCAGTCATAAACCTCTCAAGCCACCCGGGCTCTCAGTAAAACAGGGTATTCAGCCCAAAACAACATTTATATGCATCAAAATAAAGTAGTAAAAATTGAGTTATGCAGTAAAAAGGTATAACCATGACTGAGTGTAAATTTTCAATCGAAAACAGTGAGGGGATAGTAAGAAAAGGCCCCTAAGGGTCCAAATAGCACCGAAACAAGGTCCAAACATAGCATTCAGCCCAATTTACAGAAACTCTTTCTAAAACACATAAGTATCATATAGTTTCAACAAAATATGTAACTTTACAGTTGCTATGGGACGGATCAAGTCACAATCCCCAATAGTGCACGCCCACACGCCCGTCACCTAGCATGTGCGTCACCTCAAAATAGTAAAATGATATGAAATCCGGGGTTTCATACCCTCAAGACTAGATTTACAATCGTTACTTACCTCAAACCGGTCAAATCTCTACCCCGCGATGCTTTTGCCTCTCAACTCGGCCTCCAAATGCTCTGAATCTATTCACAATCAGTACAATACCATCAATATATGCTAATGGAATGAATTCCACAAGAAAAATTACCAATTTAGACCAAAAATCTGAAATTGGCTCAAACCCGGCCCCCGGGCCCACGACACGGAATCGGGTAAAAGTCACAAATTACGAACGCCCATTCACTCACGAGTCCAACCATACTAGTTTTACTCAAATCCGACTTCGAATCGACATTCAAATCCTAAAAATTTATTTTATGAAGTTTCTACAATTTTTCCAAAATTTTCACTTCAAAGTACTAATCAGATGATGAAATCATTGATATATTTATGTATATTAATCAAATTCGGGTTAGAATCACTTACCCCGATGAAATTTTTGAAAACCCCATGAAATATCACCACAAATCGAGCTCCCTAGGTAAAAAATGTGAAATAATGCCCTAAACCCCGTTTATATAGTGCACCCTCTGAACTCCCACTATATGGTCCGCGAAATTCCAAGCGCGGCCACGCCTCCCAGGTCCTGCGGTCGCGAATAACTGGTGCGGCTGCACTTTTTGGTGGCTCCACTGCCAGGCTTTAGTATTTTGGACATAACTTTCTCTATATATGTCCAAATGATGACTTCTTTACACTTCTGGAAATTAGACGCGAAGGACTACAACTTTTATTTTTGAATCATCTCAAAATTCCTTGTAGATCAAAAGATATAGGCTTCCGAAGTCGGACCAACGGATCTGCAGAACTTTTCCCCGGAGTGCGGCCACGGCAGAATTATGCGGTCCGCGAAATTCTGCTGAGGTCTGCGAAATTCAAAGCACCAGAACCATACATGAGTTCCGGAAATGCCCGGACTCGCTCAAAACTCACCCCGAAACACACTCGAGGCTTCCGGAATCTCAACCGAAGGTACCATCAAGTCCTAAAATACCATACAAACTCAATCGAGCTCTCGAACCACATCAAACAATAACAAAAACATGAATCGTACACCAATTCAAGCTTAATGGACTTGAAACCTATCAAACCTCGTCCGAATAACCTCAAATTTTGCACACACGTCACAAATGACACTACGAATCTAATCTAACTCCCAAAATTCTATTTCGACTCCGATGTCAAATTTTTCACTGCCGATCGGAAATTACCAAATTTCTAATTTCACCAATTCAAGCCTATTTCTACCACGAACCTCGAAATTACTTTTCAGACATGCTCCTAAGTACAAAATCACCTAACGGAGCTATCCGAACGAAAAAAAATCCCAACCCGAGATCGTTTACTCATAAGCAACATCCGGTTGACTTTTCCAACTTAACCTTCTAAATGAGAGACTGAGTGTCTTATTCCACTCTGAAACTACTCCAGACCTAAACCTACCAACCCGATACAACACAACACAGATGAACACCATATAAAGAAGCAGAAATGGGAGAAACGGCGCTATAACTCTCGGAACGACCGGCCGGATCGTCACACAATCAAGGCCAGTCTCATAATTCTCTTGGTCCTCAAGCTGTAATTAAGAAAGAAATCAAGTGTTGGGATTGCAAACTAGTAGGTCATAAGAAAGCTTGATGTCTTCTGAAAAAGAAACCAGGTAATTATTTGGTTTTTGTGTGCTTGAAACTAGTCTTGTTCATATTCCTTTAAATTTTTATTGGTTGGATAGTGGTGCAACTGCTCATGTAACCAATGGCTTGTAGGATCTAGTAAGCAGACGAAAGCCAAAAGAGGATGAAGCCAGTGTTGTTGTGGGAAATGGATTCAAAGCAAAAGTAGAATTTATAGGGACTGTTATTTTACCTTTTAAAAATAATTCTATCATTTAGTTAGAAAATACTATTTTTGTACCGTCGATGAGACAAAAATTAGTTTCAATTTCACTTTTGAACAAATCTGATTATTCATTTCAACAAAATAGTGGTATTATTAAAAATATTTATGATTCACATATTGTTGATGCCTTTAATTGTTGGCCTATATCGCTTGAATGTGTTGAATGGAATTTTTTCTGCAATGCATGTTAAAAATATTTCTCACAAAAGGTCTGTTATAAGTAAAACGTCTTACCTATTATGACATAGGCGTCTTTGTCATATTTCTAAAACAAGAATTTAATGATTGGTAAAGGAAAATATTTTACTTATTCTTGATCCAAAGGATTTTGAAACTTGTGTGGATTGTGTTAAAGGTAAAATGACCAAAGTTAAGAGAAAGGGTTCCACTAGGAGCTGTAAACTTTTAAAAATTATTCATACTGATATTAGTGGACCTTATGTACCTACTTTGACCAATCATAAGTATTTTATTACTTTTATTGATATTTTTAAAGATATTGTTGTATATATCTTTTAAAAGAGAAATTTGAAGCACTTGATAAGGTTAAAATTTACAAGAGTGAAGTTAAAAATGGTTTGGGAAGTCCATTAATATAATTAGGTCTGACCGTGGTGGTGAATACTATAAAAAATATGATGTGTCTGGTCAATGTATGGGGCCTTTTACTTTATTTTTGCAAGAGTATGTGATAATAGTATAATATACCATGCCAGGTACTCCTGAGCATAATGGTGTGGCTTAAAGACGAAATCATACTCTCATGGAAATGGTGAAAAATATGATGTCAAGGACTAGCCTGCTTGAGCATCTTTGGGTGAAGCCTTAAAAATAACTACCTATATCATGGGTATAGTTCCTACAAAATTTGTCTTGAAAACTCCCTTTGAACTATGGACAACTCGAATACCTAGCTTGGACTGTTTTTACATTTGGGGATGTCTAGCTGAAGTTCGTATTTATTCACCCACAGAGAAGAAAACTGATCCTAAAACCACCAGTTGTTTCCTTATAGGCTATCCTGATTACTCTAAAGGTTTTAATTTTTTCTGTCGTAGGCGTGGCACTAGAATCGTTGAGTGTATTAATGCAAAATTTCTTGAGCATGATATTTGTGATTGTGATTGTTCACATGGGAAGAAAATTATGTTGAAAGAAAAGGAAGTCATTGTCCATGTATGTACATGAAAAGATGGTAAACCAACATGTTCATGTAGGGGAGAATCCAGGGAACAATGACGGAGATCACATGATCCCTGGGAAAAATGAACACAACGAACCACTCCGTATGTCACAAAAAGAAAGAAGATATGCCCTCTCTGATGATTTTATCGTGTATGTGACTGAAAATCTTAGTGATAATGGAGAGCTAGCTGATCCTTTATCATATGCTCAAGATATTTCCTCTCCATATGTTGATAAATGGCGTGAGGCAATGAAAGATGAAATGCGCTCTATGGAACACAATAAAGTGTGGGAGTTAGTTGAATTTCCTGTAGGTTTTAGGCCTATTATTTGCAAATGAGTTTTTAAAACTAAAAGAGATTTCAAGAAAAATATAGACCGTTATAAAGCATGGTTGGTTGCTAAGGGTTACACTCAGAAAAAAGGTATTGATTGTAAAGGAATATTTTTTTTCTGTTTCATCTAAGGATGCATTTAGAGTTGTGATATCTCTTGAGGCTCATTTCGATTTAGAGTTGCACCGGATGGATGTTAAAATTACTTTTCTGAATGGGAGTCTACTTGAAAATATTTACATGGTTCAACCTGAAGGGTTTAAAGAACTTAGTAAAGAACATCTAGTGTGCAAGCTTAACAAATCCATATATAGGCTTAAACAAGCCTCCGGGCAATGGTACTTGAAATTCGATGAAATTATTACAAAATTTGGATTTGTGAAAAATAAGCTTGATGAATGTGTTTATCTCCAAATAGCTAATGATAATTTTATTATTATGGTTCTCTATGTTGATGATATCCTGCTTGCCACAAATAATTTGGGCTTGAAGAATGAGACCAAATAATTTTTGTCTAGGTCTTTTGATATAAAAGATCTTGGTGAAGCCTCTTTTGTTCTTGGGATAGAAATTAAAAGAGATAGATCGCGTGGTTTGTTGGGTTTATTACAACGAGTGTTCTTAAAACTTTCAATATGCAAGATTGTAGACCTGGTGCTGCACTTGTTGTGAAAGGAGATAAACTTAGTAAAGATCAATATATAGAAAATGAAGTTAAAAGGAGAACCATGAAAGATGTGCCATATGCAAGTGTTGCTGGCTGCTTGATGTATATAGGTTTGTACAAGGCCTGATATATCATTTATTGTTAATATATTGGGAAGATTTTCTTCTAATCATGGGTGGGCACATTGGGTGGCTGTAAAAAAAGTGATGCAATATCTACAACATACCAAAAACTGCATGTTTGTGTACAAAAAGTTTGATGATCTACACCTGCTGGTATATTCAGATTCTGACTTTGTAAGTTGTTACTTTGTAAGTTGTCAAGACATTATGAAATCAACGTTTGGGTATATTTATATGTTGGCTAGAGGTGCTGTTTCTTGAAAAAGTGAGAAACATAGTATCACTGCTACATCCACAATGAAAGCTGAGTTTATTGCTTGTTTTGAGACTGCCTCACATGCTGTCTAGATGAAGAATTTTCTTACTAAATTATAAATTGTGAATTTTATATCTAAGCCGGTGACCATTTTCTATGACAACAGTGCAACTTTGTTCTTCTCTAAGAATAACAAGAGACCAAGAAGTTCTAAGCATGTTAACCTTAAGTTTCTTAAGGTTAGAGACATGGTAAAAGATGGTAATATATGTATTAAGAATATTAACACAGAATCTATGTTGGCTGATCCTTTAACTAAAGGTCTTAGGCCTGTAGTGTTCAATGAACATGCTCAAAACACAGGTATTTTAGAGTCTTTTGATGTGCTTTAGTCAGTGGGGGTTACTTTATAATTGATGACTGAGATATTGCTTTTAATAAATTTTATTTTTATGCAAGCTTGTGTTATTTTATATATGTTATGCTTATTGACTAACATGATAATTTATTTATTTTTTATTCCAATTGGATATTGCATAAACTCATGGTATCTTTGAGTTTTGCTGCTTGTTGCCTTGATTATCCCAGGTAAGGCACAAGGAAAACTTCCTAAGGTGATATGATTTTAGTGTTACTTGGAGACTCCTGAGGTGATATGGTTATTATATCACTTGGAGGATTATTTTTTTCTAAGAGGTGTGGATCTGTTCACCTTGATTAGAAAGATAATATGCTTAGCACACATGTTTAATCTATACTGATAGAAATTCTAGCACATGTAATCATAGATAGAACTCGTATCTTGAAATGATGTGATGCCTACTACGATTCATTGTTAATGTTCTCCGTTGAGACCGGATGAATTATTACATGGGTCATTCTATCCTTGTCTATGTGAGTAGTATGGCTACCATAGAGTCTAAAATCTTTTATAAAATATTTTTCTCAAAACTCAAAAGTTTTAGAATTTTTTTCTTGTCCTCAATTAACATTGGCGTCCAAGTGGGAGAATGTTGGAATTTGGACTTAAATTAATTAGTTATAGCCTTAAAGGATAGTGACGTGACCCAAGTGGTAGATAAATAAGAGGTCTAATATTAAATATTATGTGTGTGGATAAGTGAGGCCCAATATAATTGGTCTCTTATGGGTAGGCACTCTTTATAATAGAGGTCAACCCCCCTTTCCCTAGCTATAAGAAAACCCTAGCGTATTATGTTTCTTGAATACGTGGTAACAGTAGACGTCCCATCAGTCAAGTTCTCCGGGATGTTAGAGCACATAGCTAGTGGATCGTAGAAGTTGATCTCAGGCTTAATCGCCGATCACTGTCACTACTGAATTGATGGAGTTGAATTGTACGCTTCCTTAGACTCTAACTCTAAATTGATTGTATGATTGTGTCTTAATCTCCGCTATGGCTGCGACTTAATAATCTTACAGTAAAGCTAATGAACCACGACTCGAGCATGACCAATTACCAGAGAATGGGTATAGAAAATTGAAACTGAAGAGGTATCTGATAACTTTGGACGATATATGGAGCATGGAAGCTTGGGACCTAGTTAGAAGATCATTTCCCCATGATGAAAATGGAAGTCAAATCATGATTACTACTAGGTTCTTAGAAGTTGCTGATTATGCTAGTAATGGCTGCCCTCCTCATCACATACATTTCCTTAATCATGAAGATAGTTGGAAATTACTATGTAACAAGGTAGTTGTAAAGGAAGATTGCCCTCCTCAGCTGGAGGAAATAGGGAAGAAAATAGCAGAACAATGTCAAGGATTAGCGATATTGGCTCAACCTCGAGCAGTGTTTAGATCAACCCCCGAGCAGTGTTTTAGCGATATTGGCTTTGAGTTACAACTACTTGTCATGTAACTTAAAAGCGTGCTTTCTTTACATTGGTGTTTTCCTCGAAAATAAAGAAATTTCTGCAGATAGGTTGATTAAAATTTAGGTTGCTGAAGGTTTTTCTGAAGACAATTATTCATAAAAATCCGGAAGAAGTGGCAGAAGAGTGTTTAGGACATCTAGTTGGCAGAAGTTTGATTATGGTTAGTAGAAGACGAACTAGTGGAAAAATCAGAACATGCAGAATTCATGACGTCCTTTGGCTATTATGCTTAAGAGAGGGAAAAATTGAGAAGTTTTTTCATGGCAAAAATAAATGTAATTGTCACACCCCAACCCCGGGAGGTGAGACCGGCACACGATGCCCGAGGGCCCGTTCGAACCAACATCCATACCTCGAACTTTTATCATGAATAGCACTCGAATTTAAAAAAGCTTACACTCTTGTAAGAGAAACTTGCAATATATATATATATATATATATATATATATATATATATATATATGCCAATAGATCCATTACAATATTTACATACTCCCAAAATACTAGTCTACAAGCCTCTATGAGTAATATCTCACCTAACTTGGTCAGGACAGGGTCCCACCATACCTAAATGTTTAGAGCATATGCTTTAGTACCTATTAACTTCTGAACAGCTACTCCGAAGAAGTGGAGTACAACGACCAACCATTGAACAAGCACCCTATTATGGAGGGATGTTACCAGGTCTATCTATATTTGTGGCCATGAACACAACGCCCAAAAGAAAGGAGCGTTAGTACGAAAGATGTATTGAGTATATAAAGCTGATAGTATAAATGTAAATCAAAGATATAACATAAGAGATATGAGTACGCTATAATAACTATAAATCATGAATGCTTGCAAGTTTTATAAAAGTCAAGTCACTTATTGGGACTATGCCTTTAATATAAAACAAGATAAGATCATTCAACCATACTTTGGGGCATATTCATCTTGGATCATGTGATATTCATCGGCTCTTTGGGGTCACATCATGTCATGCCATATCATACCCGGCCTCGAAGAGAGCTCGGTAAAATCTCATGTCTTTGTTACATCATGCCATACCTGGCCTCAGGGGCGGCCCAACGGTATTTGGGGCCTAAAACCAAAACTTCAATGAGGGGCCCTAAGTTTTTCGGTATTAAAAAACTCATGTAGTAAAATTTATTTAAAGTTTATTTTTCTAGTTTTTTGAGATATAAAATTATTAATAATTTATTTATAATCGATTTCTTGACTAGGATTATATATGTTTCTACTTTCTAGGATTATTATTCAATTCTTTTAGGATTTCCTGATTTTCTAAAAAATCTGTGACTCACCAATTTCTTCTTCTTCTTCTTCTTGGATTCCATTGTCTGTCTAACTCAACTATATTTGTGATTTGTTCATCTACCACAAAATTTTTCCTAATTTTTTAAATAAAATTTTTATTGTTCGCTAAAAATTTAACAAGCGCTCCATTTTGGGATTGTATTAAAGTTCCAATTCTTCCATTTTTTGACATTTTTAATATGCGGATTCATATTTTCTTGTTGACATATTAAAATTCATAATAAATAAATAAAAAGATGATACATATACTTACAAACAAAAGATATAAAAAAATAACAAATTCTAGATGCAAAGTAATAAGAAAAGTACGGAACAATTGAACCTGGTTTAACAAACAGTTATAGATAACTTGATATTTCTTTTGTTGCTTCAATATTTTTGGTGCAATGCCGGGAAAGCTTTGACAAAAAAGGGGTTGCAATTGCCTTTTGCTATCTTACTTGACGAAATATTTTATGAGATAGTAGACTTGTAAAGAAAGACAAAGTAATCAAAGTAATATGTGCCTCATGATAATGATGATAGTGTATAAAGGAGTCAAGAAACATATTCACACCTAAAGTTTAGGGTTGAATCCCAAAAGTAACTATTCATATTACCAAATTATCTCTTATTTCCTTTTTCATGAAAAATGCATTTTTTTATATATTAGATATTTTTAAAAAAAAATTATCATATGCAACTATTTAATATTAGAAAATTTTGGACCCCCATAAATATGGGGCCTCAAGCGGTTACTTGAGGCCCCTTACCATCGGGCCGCCCCTGCCTGGCCTTAGGAGATATCGAATATACCCGGTCTCAATAGGACTTGACGTGCCTAGTCTCAAGAGGTCTAGGTGAGTGTCCCTTATCACTTTATTCCATATTCGGCCTCAGGAGATCTCAATTGTACCTGGTCTCAACAGGTCTCGGCGTACCTGGTCTCGAAGGTGCTCCGTAATTTCACGTAACACATCGTTCCATACCTGACCTTATTGAGGGCTCGGTAAAAGTAACATAAATACATATACTACAAGTACCATGAAAGTTCAATGACTCATGATATCAAGACTAAACTCAGAGTGAGCCACATTTTACAACCTCACGGTATTAGGCGGAACTGTAATGCCCCAGGAGAAAAAAATCATTAAGTATTACGTTCCCATTTAGGTTCTGAGCTGGGCACACGAGTTTTTTAGAGAATTGTGAAGGTGTACAATGTAAAGCCCGTGAAATTTTAGAATTTGATCTTGAGACATGCTAATGAAACAACAACAACAACAACTCAGTATAATCCCACTAGTGGGGTCTGGGGAGGGTAGTGTGTACGCAAACCTTATCCCTACCCTGAGATAGAGAGGTTGTTTTCAATAGACCCTCGGCTCTCTCCCTCCAAGAACTCCCCACCTTGCTTTTGGGTGACTAGAACTCACAATGGTTGAGACATGCTAATGAGTCAAACCATTTTACGAGGATAATACAGTTGCTTGAGATGTTGGAAATTTGAGCAGCATATGTGCGGTTGTATTATAATAAAATAACTTAATTAAAAAGGTAGCAGCATATAATGGATATATATTTATTATTATACATAAATGATTGAATTTGGGACAAGCCAACATTGTGCTTAGCGGACTAGCAGCAAGGCACATGTGTAGTCTTTTAATTTAATAAGGTGAATATTTAATCATTCTAAGTGGAAAGTGCAGCCCATTAAGGCTGCTAATATGACGTGATTCAAAGAGAGATTTAAGTGATTAAAGTATGGCCTTGCACGTCAACTCTCAAAACAAGCCCAAGCCTTTTTTCCGAACGAAACTAAAGGTTTTAGAATTTAGACCTTTCTTATTCTTTTTTTTTTTTTTTTCCGGAAGGAGACGGCGCAGCGTTTCGCTTCTTCTTGTAACCCATAGCAGCAGTACTTAAAGCAGAGTTGAGGGATAGTTAAGGATGTTCATACAGTAGCAATTCATATGATGTCTTGAGTGAAATACATCTAAATCCTCCAAAGGCTTTAAAGGACTTAAATAATGCAAATCTTTGCAAATCAAGTGAGGCCACAAATCAGATTATTCAAGGTGAAGTGTAGTGAATGGTAATTTGATTAGTTCGAACGACACGAGAAGTTGAAGCTACGCTCAAAACTCGAGGTGAGTTAAGTTTTCTCCCTAGGTCGATGGCTAGATAAATTGTGCATATTAAATTATATGTTTGCTTGCATTTATTTTTAGAATAAACTACATCTATATTTGTTAACTCTTATAACATAAACTAATTAAATTGTATGATGTATTGTAGTTATTTGGTTATGTGCAATTATTTACTTACGTGCAATTTGCTTGTATGGCTCAGACTTAGTTCTGATTTAGATTTAGCTAACCTCCCCTTGCGTGAGTGCCTCACGCAAGGGCCAGGGTTAGCTACCCCATGCTCGTAGGGGCTATTGTTTGTTAGAGAGATAGGCCGATACTCCCCGTGCATGTTCCTAGATGCTCACGTACGCAGGGCTATTATGTGCAACGCTTTTTAAAAAAGTTATTTCTTGAAAATTAACTCGGTTTTTAACTTTAGTTTTAAATATAAGTTTTTGACTTAGCTTTCAGTTTCAGTTTCAGTTATCATATAAAGACTCAGTTTTCAACTTCAGCTTTAAGTTATCAGTTTATATTCAATTTTCTGAATTAGTTTCAGCTTTAAGATTATTCAGTTCTGTTGTGTGAAACATTTGCTCTACTTGATGCACTTTATTATATTTGTATATAGCCCATGCTAGTCTTGTCCTCCGCGTAAGGGGTTATCAATGAGACTTTCTGGGTATTCTTGGAGATACTTAGCCCATTTGGGCCTGCCATATCATGTGGCAGGCGTTGAGTGCACAAGTGATAAAGTCCATGACTAGAGGCAAGCTTTCAAGACTCGGAGTGCAGGCTCTGTTGATTTACTCCAGCGGTAGCAAATCTTTTCTCGGGATTTTATTTATTTTAGATATGTATATTACTCTAGGGTAATGTCCCAAAGTTTCATGCATATAGCTTCCAGTAGAGGCTCATGACTTGATAGTGGGTTTAGTTGTGTAGATATTTATCATTTGATTCGGGATTCAATTTCCTTCAGACAATTATGTTTATAGACTTTATCAATACCTTATGGCTTGCTTAGGAGTGGCAAACGGACGGGTCAGGTTGGATATGGTTCGGGTCGTAAACGAGTAATGAATAAACGGATAAATTATCCGACCCGACCCATATTTAATACGGATAAAAAACGGATTAACCGACGGATAATATGGGTAACCATATTATCCATGACTTCTTGAATATGAACACTTTTGGGAGAATTCCTAGTCTCCCAAACTTGAGGAACCCCAAATTTGAGATTTTACAAATGTAAAAGTTAAACCCATTAGTTATCTATTTGTTACCTATTGGTTATTCATTTTCTAAATGGATAATATGGTTCTTATCCATATTTGACCCATTTTTAAAAAGTTCATTATCCAACCCATTTTTAATGGATAATATGAGTGGTTAACTGTGTTCTTTTAACCATTTTGCCACTCCTAAACTTGCTTAGTGCATAAGTAATTATTAGCCAACTAGAACAGGGTTCTCTCAACAGGTGAGGTAGGTTGAGAGCCATCACGTCCCACCCTAATTTCGGGCATGACAGGAACAACTTAGACTGGACATGAAGGTGTCCCCGGTGGAGTACATACCAGAACATAAGAAATGTTTCAAATAATTCTTATACCATTTATGCTTACAAGATAAGGATCAATTAGGAAAAAGTGCTTATACCAAGTCATGCCAAGAACACCTTCTGGGTTCGTACGCTTCTATGATGATTGTTCTTTCTTTCAAGAAATTTCCAAAATTAGTATAACTACAATATAGGTGATACAATAATGAATTCGAGCTTCTTTATGTTAGTCTTATCCAAGTTCCCCCTTAAATCCTAGCCTTGCATCATTTGAGAATTCTTAGGAAGAGCTTATGAGCGTTCTTTAAGAGAAACTAAAGCCGGAAAAGTTATGCAAACGTGAAAGAGAAGGAATCTATACTGCTTATATAGTAGATCTAGAATCTTCACTACCCCAAGTGTACCAAATGGGTTGCCCCGTACTGGCCTTTGTGTCCGGTGGGACAGCTGGCGCGATTCTGGTAACATGTAATCATCTTATTACCCATTGATATGGCATTGGCTGATTGGCTGTGCTAGAGGCTAAACTTGCCAATCGTTTAACCTTATGGGTGGATAAAGAGTACGGGGTATAACATCATTCCCCCTTCGGAACATTCGTCCTTGAATATTTAATGACAGTCATCCGTTCTCTGAACGTTCGTGTCAATCATCCTTCGTGGCACCCTAAGTAGTATCGGCCATAGGAGTCTCAACATTTCCACATTCAGTATAAAATAAATGAGAGTATTTGGACTTTATATCCCCTTCAGCTTCCCATGTCATCTCTTCCACATTGTTGTTACTCCAAAGTACCTTAACTGAAGCTACCTCTTTAGTTCGTAGCTTACGAATTTGACGGTCCAAGATAGTCACCAGAACTTCCTCATAAGATATATTCTCAGTGATTTTAACATATTCGATGGGGGAAATGGGATATGGGTCACCCAAACATTTACGAAGCACAGACACATAAAATACCGGATGCACTGCGGCAACTCAAGCTTATAAGCCACTTGATCGATCCTCTGAACGATCTGATATGGTCTAATATACTAGGGGCTGAGTTTTCCTTTCTTACCAAATCTCATCACGCCCTTCGTAGGTAATACCTTTACGAATACACAATCTCTTATCGAAAATTCTAATGTCGACGTTGGTTGTCTGAGTAGGATTTTTCTCTGCTCAGAGCATTCAACAACCGATCTTGAATCAGGTTTACCTTTTCTACAGCCTGTTGCACCAAATCAGGACCTAACAATTTTATTTTGCCAACTTTAAACCAACCAATAGGAGATCTACACTTCCGTCCGTATAGACCCCCATATGGTGTCACTCAGATGATAGCATGGTAGCTGTTGTTATAAGAAAATTCAATAAGTGGTAAACAATCTTCCCAATTCCCTTTGAAGTCTAAAACACAAGCTCGTAACATATCCTCGAGCGTTCGAATGGCACGCTCGGCTTGGCCGTCTATTTGTGGATGGAATGTTATGCTAAGATTGATCCTCGTACCCAATCCTTTTTGTAATGATCTCCAAAAGTTAGCTGTAAATTGGGAACCTATGTCTGATATAATACAAATCGGAATTGCATGAAGTCGAACTATTTCCTTAATATACATCTTAGCATAATCCTCAGTCGAGAAAGTAGTCCTAACTTGGTGAGTCTATCCACAATAATCCATATAGAACAAAACTTTTGGCATGAGCGTGGTAATCCGGTAACAAAGTCCATGTTGATTATCTCCCACTTCCAGGTCGAGATTTCCATATTCTGAAGCAATCCTCCTGGTTTATGGTGTTCAACCTTAACTTGTTGGCAATTTGGACACTGGGCGACGTATTCCGCTATATTTTTCTTCATTGGGGGAATAAAATACCGGAATTGGTGAATTTCCTCCATAATTTGCCCTCGGAGTCCCTCGATATTGTCACATAATCGGTTTCTGTATGTAAAGACTCCATCCTCGGATAGCTCGAACACTTGCTTCTTCTGAAGGGGAATACTTTCTCTTATTTTCACCAAGGCTAGATCATCAAACTGTCGTCCCTTTACTTCATCCACTAGCGAGGATTCGGTCTCATTTCGAATTATGACTTCTCCGCCATCGGTGTCAAGCAATCGTAAACTTAAATTGGCCAACAAGTACAAATCCTTAGTCATCTCCAATTTGTCAATCCCTACATGCCTTAAGCTACCCATTGACTTCCGACTTAATGCGTCAGCTACAACAATCGCCTTACCGGGGTGGTATAGAATATCGACATCATAGTCCTTCAACAATTCAAGCCATCTTCGTTGTCTCAAATTCAAATCTTTTTGTTTGAACAAGTACTGCAAGCTCTTATGGTCTGTAAATATGTCGACATAGACTCCATATAAATAATGACGCCATATTTTCAAAACGAATATAACGGTTGCTAATTCAATGTCATGAGTCGGTTAATTTTGCTCATTCTTTCTCAATTGCCTTGAAGTATAAGCAATAACCTTACCACGTTATATCAGTACACTACCCAATCCCATTCTAGAAGCATCACAATATATAACATAACCTTATGATCCTTCAGGAAGAGTTAGAACTGGTGCTGAGGTCAACCTATCCTTTAACTCTCGAAAGCTCTCCTCACATACATTGGTACACTGAAATTTAGCTATCTTATGCGCCAACTTCGTTAATGGAGGAGCAATGGATGAGAAATTCTCCACAAACCTTAGGTAGTAATAGTCTAAGCCCAAGAAGCTACGTACCTCCATAGGACTTGTGGGCCTTGGCCAATTCTTAACTTCCTCGATCTTTTGACTATCAACTTTAATACCCTCATTCGATACTCTGTCAAAGAAGAGACACTAAGGTTAGCCAAAATTCGCTGTAACGATCCAATCGGTCGTTTTGAGCATTTGTATTCCATTCAGCTATTTGAATTCTTGAGTAGCTTCATATGATTCATTATGACTTGTGTGAATCATCGGTTTTGGTTTTTAAGTGATTCGGGATTGATTTGGAAGAATAATTCTCAACTAGGAAGCTTAAAGTTGGAAGAGTTGACCAAGTTTGACCTTTGTGTATTTTATCCCAGATTGGAGTTTTGATGATTTCTTTAGGTCCAGATTGTGATTTTAGACTTGGGCATACGCCCGGGTTTGTATTTGGATGTTTCTAGAAGGTTTCGGCACTATTTAGCGAAAGTTTGCAATCTAAAAGTTTGGAAAGTTCCTAGGTTTGACCGGAAATTGACTTCGATGTTATCAAGTTCGGATTATTGTTCTGAGAGTTGGAATAGGTTTGATATGTCATTTGGAATTTGTATGCAAAATTTGAGTTCATTGCGGATTGGTTAGACTTGAATCAGACGCTTGGTCCGATGTTAGAGGTTTATGAACTTAAGAGATTGACATTGATCGTTGATTCATGGTTTTGATATTGTTATGTAGGATTTGAAGCCTCGAGAAGGTCCGTATTATATTTTGGGACTTATTGGTATGTTCATACGGGGTCCTGAGGGACTAATGTGAGTTTAAGATAGGTTTTGGATTGTGTTGCGCTAGTTTTTGATGTTTCGACGTCGTTTCTTCAAGAATAAATGGTACCAAATTAAGAAAATTAGCTCCAATTTCTATTTTAATTGAATCATTAGATCCGTATCGTAATTACGGATCCATATAAAAAAGAATCGTCGAATTTGGACATTTTATGAGGGAGTTATGTTCATTTTAGTGTCGGAGAAGAGAGCTGGTGCTAGTGCTTCGCAGATGCAAAATTGGGTCCGCATCAGTGACCCCGTAGATGCGAAATGGTCTGCAAAAGCGGAAATGATAGTTGGAAATGCACAGGTGCGTCTTTTTGGGCGCAAAAGCGGAAAACCTTGTGTATAAAAAAATCAAACTACGTTCTTTTTGTATTTTGAGCATATCTTGAGTTCTAGAGCTCCGATTGAGGTGATTTTTGTGGCGTTCTTCTCGTATATTCATAGGGGTCAGTATCTAATATCAATTTTTGTATTTTAAAATGATTAAAGTAGTACATTTATGGATTAATCTATATTTTGATTGGAGAATTAGGAGTTTTTATCAAAAACTTTTCTAAAAAGAATAATTAGATTTTGAACATCGATTCAGAGTCGGAATTGGATGAAATTAGTATGGTTGGACTCGTAATTGAATGGGTTATCGGATTTTGTGAGTTTTGTCAGGTTTTGAGATGCGGGCCCACTTTTGAATATTTGGTTGACTTTGAGTAAATGTGTAAAGATTCGACCTTTATTATTTGAGATTATTTCCTTAGGAATTATTTGATGTATTTGAGTTGATTTTGGTTAGTTTGGAGCCGTTCAGAGGTTGTTACGCGCGGGATGACATTTTTAGAGTATTGTTTGGCTTGCTCGGTATTGGATTTGACTTGTTCGAGGTAAGTAACATATCTAATCTTGGATTTGAGGGCATTTAACCCTAGGAAATATGTTATAAGAAATGTATTGAGGTGACGCACATGCTAGGTGAGGAACGTGTGGGCGTGTACCGGGAAAATCATGATTCTATTTGACTATTAAACTATGTCCGAACTTGTTTTGCTGTTATATCTTGTTACATCCATGTTCTCCCTACTTGTTTGATTATATGAGCTTCGAATCATGTTAGAAATTATGTTTAGGCTATGCACTTATTCGGTTGAGACCTAATGAGGCTATCTTTGTTGTTTTGAGTTATCTGCTCTAACTATAATTATATACTCAGTCATCATTCTTCATTTGCATATCATCTCTCAGTCTCTGTTCATCATTCATTGTTACATCACTTACTATCATTGTTTGGGTTGAGTGGTACGAGATTGTGAGCCTTTGAGACTTGAGGGATTGATGACCGAGTTGGGGCCTGAGAGCCGGATTGTGAGTGATATTAATGGGTTATGTTGCACGCCGCATCATGCCTTATTGGCTATTTATCGGATCGGGTTGTAAGCTGCAGCATGCCTTATTGGCTTATTTATTATTATGAGATTGGGCTGCACGGTGTAGCATGCCATATTGGTTTTATATTAGCACTTGGGTAGGATCCGCCCCTCCGAAGTCTGATATACCAGTAGTGAGCGCAGGTACCGTGCAGTGCTGAGTGATTATGTGTGATGAGTGAGTGTTTGAGACATACCGATTGATTACTCTGAGAGTGTGAGTATCTGGGATTATTACCGTGAAATAATTCATTTGACATGCATAATTGGCATGTAGGCATAGAGATGCATTTTCTCATGCTATACGGTATTGTGACATTCATGACTTGACATGCATATTGACATGTAGGCATACAGATGTACTTTTCTTATGCTATCTGATAATGAAATATCTTATCTGTTGTTGAAAGTTTTTGAAACAATCACAGTTTTCTTATATACTCATATTGGTGACTTCAGTGAAAGATTTGAGTTTTACTGTTATACTTGAAAAGTATGCCTATTTTTCGTAATTGTGAATGAGCTGAACATAATATTGGTGTTGGATTCTGACCCTTTTCCAAGCTCGCCACTTCTTTCAGCCTAAGGTTAGGTTTGTTACTTATTGAGTACATGGGGTCGGTTGTACTCATACTATACTTCTGCACCTTGCGTGCAGATTTTGGAGTTGACGTTGCTATATATGGCGGGATCTAGCATTGAAGATGTTCTTGTGATCCGATCATAGCCGCCTTTTGTTCTTGGTAGATTTAGATTTATAAATCTATTTATATATATTTCGAACATATGATGTATTTATTTCATACTAGATTTGTAAACTCTAAATCTTAGAAGCTCATGATTTGTACTAACAATCCATGGGAAGTTTTATAGAAGTTCAGTTATTTCATCATTATTTTCTCAGTAAATATCATTTGAATTGGATTATTATTAATTGGCTTACCTAAGGGGTTGAGTTAGGTACCATCATGACTAGTTGGATTTTGGGTCGTGACAATTTGGTATCAAAGCTCTAGGTTCATAGGTTCTACGAGTCATGAGCAAGTGTCTAGTAGAGTCTTGCAGATCGGTATGATGACGTCCATACCTATCTTCAAGAGGCTACAGGGCATTTAGGATAAACCTCCCATCTTTCCTTCCTTATTGTGCGGCATTGATTCAACTTGAAGCGTATCTCTTTGAATTCCTTTCACTCACTCGTATGCTATGTGAGCGCTCGGTATCAGCTGTGCACCGACGACTTATGATTCCATAGATGAGGCACGAGACGTGTTCTCTGTGTCTTGGTGATGGGCCAGTCTGGAGAACCTGAGGCTGGGTTTTGACTGCAGTTTGGGCTCGGTGGTTCAGTGGTGTAAGCATGTGCTTTTGGACTTATATGTCCAGTAGTGTCAATATGATTGGAGTTTATGGCTCGGTGAGTGGTTGGATGATTCTATGATGAGTGTTATGTGACTGCGGGATGTGTTCAGATGGTTTGAATGTGACGAGAAGAGTTTGCTTGAAATATGAAAAGAACTATTGGGTGCTTGATTTTTGTCCCGATGTATTGTATAATATCGAGTTATGATTGTGTTGAGGGATCTTTCATGTTGTCCAATTATGGGATGAAGTAGATTCATATGCCTTGTTGATGAGTTCAGACTTAGGAAGATTAAGTGATTGTGTAGTAGTTGTGCTGCGAAAGGGTATAGAGAGATGCCAGTTTGAGGGTGAGTAGGTGGGTTATCACCTGCGGGGTAATCTATGGGTGTGTGATCCTTATGATATTGTGTAAAGAGTTTCTTTCTACAATTGTGCCTTGTTGATGAGTTCAGACTCAGGAAGATTAAGTGATTGTGTAGTAGTTGTGGCTGCGAAAGGGTATAGAGAGATGCCAGTTTGAGGCTGAGTAGGTGGGTTATCACCTGCAGGCTAATCTATGGGTGTGTGATCCTTATGATGTTGTGTAAAGAGTTTCTTTCTACTAGTGGGTTATATGTGTTGCGATTTGAGTTTGGATCGGTTGTGAAAGTTGACATGACTGTCACGAGGATGAATGCAAGCTTAGTAGATGATTTGAGGCATTTTATGGGACATGTTACAGGAGCTTGTGAAGAATTTAGTTGAATCTCACTGCGGGATTATGGCAGTAATAGAGTATGGGTATTGTGAGTTATTGGATGTTTTATTCTATGGCTTTGAGCTAAGTGGGGAAGTCTACCATCGGTGATTTGAATGCATGGTTATGTGTTGTATTAGTTTCGGTATGAGATATACTTGTAGATCGGTTATGACTTGCAGAGGTTGGTTTTGAGGATGACTTGAGTAAGGAATTTCTAGATGCACGATGTATTACACCTTATGGATAAATGGATGTCTTGGGAATGGTCTAGGGTTGTTGTTCGTGATCGATGTAATGTACTAAGAAAAAGGATTCACTCGGTTGCTTAAAGGATACTTCTTTGGGTGTTAACGTGCTAATAGGGCACATACCGTTTGGTCCGTTTGGGTGGTGCAATTGATATTTGAGCAGAGTGGATGACTCTCGAGACGGTTCTAATGGATTCAAGACTTATATATGGAAATTGAGAATATGTTTTTTCGAATTTGTATATGGCTAAGATATGAGATTTGCATTAGATGGTGCTGGGATTTGCGACATTTTTGTATCACTATGGATTTTACATTTCAGTATCAGAAAGTTAAAAAGAACAACTTTAAATTCACAGAAGGTCTCCTCATAGTGGGTTTATCGATTGTGGTACTTTTGGGGTTCTTAAGAGGGAATACAATGACTTATGGTCTATAGAACGACATGGTTTTATGCTAGGATATCTTGCGGTGAGCTTTGGGTAAGGATCGTGGTGTTCTTGCCAAGAGAAGTGTTGACTTGAAGGTAATTCGGTAGGAAATCAGAATCAAGTAGGACAACTTGGTAGTAGGTTGGATCAGCACGGTAATGGATATGATCGGTTCTTTGGGTTTTTATGATGTGGTGAGTCTCTATAGGTGTTTTGTGGCAACACTCTTAGGCTTGGAGACCTGCATAACTTAGATGGGTTCTAGGAATTCAGTTCTGACGGCTTGGTTATGTGCAAATGGGTCTTGTAGAGTTCTCGATGATTCCTACATTGACTTGGGGTGGATATTTTCTACAAACATAGGGAGTTTGTTGTGCGTTGTGATTTTCTCCTGAATAGGATCAAGTGAAAGGTTTCTAGCTAATCGAGTATGTAATCTGCTTGTGACTCAGAGTTGATAATGAGATTCTCTTGCTTTTCATATGATGGCATGATAGATGCGGTGCGTCCTGTGGGATTTAGGTTTACATGTACAAGGTGGCGGTTCAGTTTTGGAGAGAAGGTCATGAATTCTTAGATAGCATGGACAGTTCCAGATGTTTAGATGAATGCTAGTACTACTTGGCATTACCTGAGAAAGGCACATATTTTAGAAGGCGCATTGTGTTTTGACTTACGAATGCTTCATTGGTATTGCAATACTTGCTTGGTTGATCGACGACTGATATTTTGATTTTGTCATGTGGAGTGGGGGAGTTATAGAAGTATTTCTTGTGGGATGATTGTGTATGAGATATGTGTTAGTCATTTGAGTGGTGGAGTTGGGATCGGCTATGGCGATTCATGTGCTCTATGGATTTGGAGATTGAAAGTTCTCAGAAGCAGATTGTTTCGGGGTTACAGATTGTGAAAATGTGATCAAAGTTAACCAGATGGTGGTATGTGTTATGGTTAGATCACTGTGGACTTTTGGAGGGCAATTTATCCATTTGGGGATGACCGAAGTTGATTTGGGGGCCCATTAGTAGGCCAAGGAGGATGTGTATTCTACACCGGGTCGGATTTGTTGACTCAGAACTGTTAGTGTTGAGGGATGTGTCATTCGGTTAGAGTTGAGCTTGTTCGTATTATGATGTGTTCTATGTGTTACTCTTCTATGCTACGAGAGGTTGTGATTCGTTGCTTATTCGCACACTAGATGCGTTTCTGTTTGGGCATCGCTGCAAAATTCGAGCGAGACGGTTATTAGGGTGTGAAGGGTTGATTACGCCTTGGTTACGGTCTTTTCGGGCTGTGGTATATTTTGTTATTTGCTTATCCATGGTTACGGTCATGCACTTCATGTACTTGATATCGAATTACGTGTGGTTGTTGATTTTGAGCATTGTGGCTTGAGGTATTTCATATGGACCGGTATTTGGATGGGTCACGCATTGCAGGGGGTTATATTGGGATATGATACTTTGTGTTAGATCCGTGTGTCTTGGTTCTATTATGTTTAATGGGTTCTTTGCATTGCGCTTATGGTGGTATCTGTTGAACTTCATTTGAGTCATTTTCAATTTTTGGGTGCATTTTAATTGTTGCTTATTGGTGCATGAATTGCACGATTTGTGGCTTGAGGTTGTATTGGTGTGGCATGTCACTAGAGTGGTTGTATTTGATGATATGAGGTCATTGGACCTAGAATGGGTGCTATCGGATTTGATTGCGGTATATCTGGAAGGATAATGTCATTGATCGACATAGAAATTGGTTATGGTTCTTGTCGAATGAGGGAGAGGTCCATGACTTGTTGAGTTGATGAGTGGTTATCAGTTTCTGCGTGTTTCATTCATCATTGGCAGTGTACGAAGGTTTAGAACATGGTTTTAATTGATATGAGGTTTGTTACCTATACCGGATTTGGTTTTGAGCAGTTACATTGATCAGAACTAGTTGCTACGAATATGCGAGTTATGTGGTATACCATGTGATTACATCTTGGGTTCTAAGATTTACAGACTAAGGTTGAAGTAAGGATCTTGAGTTATGTTGTGTGTCAGGATTATATGGATTGGGGTGACGTGGGATCAACCCTGAATATGTGTACGGTAAGGTTACACGGTGATTTGACGGCTTTGGAATGACTCTTGGCACATTCGAGCACGAACGTATGTTTAAGTGGGGGAGAATGTAATGACCTAGCCGGTCGTTTTGAGCATTCGCATTCTGTTCAGCTATTTGAAGTCTTGAGTAGCTTCATATGATGTATTATGACTTGTGTGAATCGTCGGTTTTGGTTTTCAGGTGATTCAGAATTGATTTGGAAGAATGATTCTCAACTAGGAAGCTTAAAGTTGGAAGAGTTGACCAAGTTTGAATTTTGTGTGTATTATCCCGGATCGGAGGTTTGATGATTCTGTTAGGTCCAGATGGTGATTTTGGACTTGAGCGTATACCCGGGTTTGCATTTGGATGTTTCTAGAAGGTTTTGGCACTATTTGGCAAAAATTGGCAATTTGAAGGTTTCAAAAGTTCATAGGTTTGACCGGGAATTGACTTCAATGTTATCGAGTTCGGGTTATTGTTCTGAGAGTTGGAATAGGTTCAATATGTCATTTGGATTGGTTCATTTGGGTTCATTCCGGATTGGTTAGGCTTGAATCAGACGCTTGGTTCGAAGTTTATGAACTTAAGAGATTGATCTTGATCGACGATTCGTGATTTTGATGTTGTTATATGGGATTTTAGGCCTCGATCGAGTTCGTATTATGTTTTGGGACTTATTGGTATGTTCGTACGGGGTCTCGAGGGGCTTGGGTGAGTTTCAGATATGTTTGGGTTGTGTTGCACTGTTTTTTATGTTTCAACGTCGTTTCTTCAAGCATAAATGGTACCATATTAAGTAATGATCTCCAATTTACGTTTTGATTGAATCATTAGATCCGTATCGTAATTATGGATCCATATAAAAAATAATCATTGAATTTGGACATAGTATAAGGGAGTTATGCTTATTTTAGTGTCGGAGAAGAGAGCTGTTGCTGGTGCTTCGCAGATGCGAAGTTGGGTCCGCATTTGCAACCCCGCAGGTGTGAAAAATGGTCTGCAAAAGTGGAAATGACTTTTGGAAATGCACATGTGCGGCTTTTTGGGTGCAAATGCGGAAATGCCTATGTATAAAAAAATCAAACAACGTTCTTTTGGTATTTTGAGCATATCTTAAGTTCTAGAGCTCCGATTGAGGTGATTTTTGCAGCGTTCTTCTCGTATTTTTATAGGGGGAAATATCTAATATCAATATTTGTATTTTCACATGATTACAGTAGTTCATTTGTGAATTAATCCATATTTTGATTGGAGTATTAGGTGGTTTATATCATAAACTTTTCTAAAGAGAATAATTGGGTTTTGAACATCGATTAGGAGTCGGAATTGGATAAAATTAGTATGATTGGATTCGTAATTGAATGGTTTGTCGGGTCTCGAGGTACTGGCCCAAATTTGACTTTTTGGTTGACTTTGAGTAAATGTGTAAAGATTCGACCTTTATTATTTGGGATTGTTTTCTTATGCTTTATTTGATGTATTTGAGTTGATTTTGGTTAGTTTCGAGCCGTTTGGAGGTTGTTACGCATGGGATGGCATTTCTAGAGTATTCTTTGGCTTGTTTAGTATTGCATTTGGCCTGTTCGAGGTAAGTAACATATTTAAACTTGGATTTGAGGGTATTTAACCCTGGAAACTATGTTATAAGCGATGTATTGAGGTGACGCACATGCTATGTGATGAGCGTGTGGGCGTGCACCGGGGAAATCATGATTCTAGTTGACTATTAGACTATGATCGGACTTGTTTTGCTGTTATATCTTGTTACATCCATGTTCTCCCTACTTGTTTGATTATATGAGCTTTGAATCATGTTAGAATCATGTTTAGGCTATGCGCTTATTCGGTTGAGACCTAATGAGGCTATCTCTATTGTTTTGAGTTATCTGCTCTAACTATAATTATATACTCAGTCACGATTCTTCATTTGCATATCATATCTCAGTCTTTGTTCATCATTCATTCTTACATCATATGTTATCATTGTTTGGGCTGAGTGGTGCGGGATTGTGAGCCCTTAAGACTTGAAGGATTAATGACCGAGTTGGGGCCTGAGAGCCGGAGTCGGGCATACCAGTAGTGAGCACAAGTATCGCGCAATGCTAAGTGATTGTGTGTGATGAGTGGGTGTTTGAGACAGACAAAGTGAGTACTCTAAGAGTGAGTATCTGGGATTATTACTGTGAAATCATTCATTTGACATGCATAATTGGTATGTAGGCATAGAGATGCATTTCCTCATGCTATACGGTATTGTGACATTCATGACTTGACATGAATATCGACATGTAGGCATATACATGTACTTTTCCCATGCTATCTGATAATGAAATATCTTATATGTTGTTGAAAGTTTTGGGAAAAAATCACAGTTTTCTGATATACTCATATTGGTGATTTTGGTGAAAGATTTTGGTTTTACTGTTATACCTGAAAAACATGCCTATTTTCCGTAACTATGAACGAGATGAACATAATATCTTTGAGTTATTACTTGTATTACTTTCATTATATTCATACGAATAGTTCTTGACTATTGGTGTTTGATTCTGACCGTCTTCTAAGCTCATCACTACTTTCAGGCTAAGGTTAGGTTTGTTACTTATTGAGTACATGGAGTCGGCTGTACTCATACTATACTTATGCACCTTGCGTGCAGATTTTGGAGCTGATGTTGATGTGTATGGCGGGAGCTGGCATTGAAGATGTACCTGCGATCTGGTTATAGCCGCCTTTCGATGTTGGTAGCTTTAGATTTATAAATCTGTTTATGTATATTCGAACAAATGATGTATTTTTTACATATTAGCTTTGTAAACTCTGAATCGTAGAAGCTCATGATTTGTACTACTAGTCTTTGGGAAGTTGTATAGATGTTCAGTTATTTCATCATTATTTTCTCAGTAAATTTCATTTGAATTGGATTATTAGTAATTGGCTTACCTAGCGGGTTGGATTAGATATCATCACGGCTAGTTGGATTTTGGGTCGTGACACTCGCATTTAGAAAATTTAGTGTATATCTTGTGACCCCGGAGTATGCATAAAACCGTTCGCAAATGCTCCGCGTGCTCTACTTTTGATCGGGAACACACCAAAATATCATCTATGAACATGATCACAAAGATATCCAAAAATGGCTTAAACACCCAATTCATCAGATCTATTAAAGCCGTTGGTGCATTGGTTAGGCGAAAGGACATAACAAGGAACTCGTAATGGCCATATCAGTTCCGGAAGGCTATCTTCGGAATATCTTCTTTCTTAACTCTTAGCTGGTGATACCCAGACCCTAGATCAATCTTCGCAAAATACTTGGAACCTTGCACTTGATCAAACAAATCATCAATCCTCGGAAGCGGATACTTATTATTAACGGTTACCTTATTCAGTTTTCAGTAAACAATGCACATCCTCAACGAACCGTCTTTCTTACAAATAAATAACACTAGGGCTCCCCATAAGGAAGTACTGGGTTGGATAAAGCCCTTTTCTAATAGATTTTTCAATTCCTTCAGCTTAGCGGGAGCCATCCTATACGGAGGAATAGATATCGGTGCGTATCAGGAAGCACATCGATAGCAAACTCAATTTCTTTCTTGGGAGGGATACCCAGAAGATCGCTCGGAAATACATCGGGAAACTCGTTAACAACCGAAACTGACCGAAGGGTTAGAGGCTTTGCCTCCGTATCCTTAACTCGCACCAAATGATATATACATCCTTTCGAAATCATCCTTCGAGCCTTAAGATAAGAAATAATCTTCCCTTTAGGCGTTGCAACATTTCCCTCCCATTTGATGATGGGATCTTCTAGGGAGTTAAAGTGAACAATCTTCCTCCAACAATCCACATTAGCATAAAAAGAAGCCAACAAATCCATCCCTATAATAACATCAAATTATACCATTTATAATTCATTCAAATCATCTAAGGTGTGACGATCGTGAATCATCATATCACACCCTCGATGTATCTTCCTAACTATCACTGACTCACCTACGGGTGTAGATACTTCAAATAGCTGACGTAACAATTTAGGCTCATTACCACATTTACTAGCAACAAATGACGAAATGTATGACAAAGTAGAACCCGGATCTATCAAAGCATACGCATTAGTGTAAATTACGGATAGTATACCTATAACCATATTCGGTGATGACTTTAGGTCATGTCGACCTAACAATGCATAAATGATGTTCTGTTGCCCTCTTAGGCCCAATGCTCTACCTCTACCTCTTCTAACTGATGTTTGTGGGCTCTGCTCAGGAGGGTGTACTGATGAAGAAGAAGCCGCTATAGATCCTATTGGCCACGTCATACTACGTTTACCTCTCACTGAGAAATAACACATGATATGGCTGGGTTGCCCACACGAATAAAATAAATCCAAACCTTGGCAATATGGCTCCAAATGATTCTTACCACATCGACCACAATACGACATCAGGGGTCTCACTTTACTAGAATCTCCATTATACTGTGAGTTCTGTCCTCGGGAATCTTGGCCCTGACCAAAATAAGAAGTCCAATCACGATGTTGGCCTTGAAATTGTGATGATACATTATCCACCGGATAAGATGTATGTCGTGGTAGCGGTGGTCTAAATCCACCTCGAGACCAGTCTCCCGTATTACTTGTGGACCGAGCTCGCTTATACTGGCCTCTATCATGCTCTCTGATGGCTCGCTGCTGTCTCTTTCAGTCCTTTAGGTTCTGTGCATAGGCTTGAATACGAGCAATGTCCATAATCAGATTCAGAGAAGCACTGTACATTCATTAATCAAATGTGGCCTTAAGCCACCCACAAATTGATGTACCGTATCACTCATTTCAGCCACCACCGAAGGAGCATACCTAGACAAGGAGTTACATTGCATGCTATACTCTCGGACACTCATATTGTCCTATTCCAAATGTAATAATCTATCTTGCCTGGCTCGGCTGATTAACAGGCAAATGTTGCTGCAGAAATGCCTCAGAAAACTTCCTCTATCTTGTCGGTGGGGCAAAAGGTCTCCCTAGACTATTCCCACGTCTCATACCATGCTAAGCAACATCCCGCAATCTATAAGAAGCATGCTCTATGAACTCAGTATCAGAGGCATGCATAACTCGTAAGGTCCGCTGCATCTGATCTAGAAAATTCTAGGGATCTGCATTGGGATCTATTCCTGTAAATACATGGGGTCCAAATTAATGAAATTTTAGACTTTCGCGCTAACTGTTCTATCCAAAGTGCCAAGGGTTTGACATTGGGCCTGAGAGGCTACTAGTCGTGTCAATAACTATACTGCACTTCTCACATCGAAATCTTGTTTAGGAGCAACCGAGGGAGGAATATGAAGTACATTAGTTTCTCTTTGCCATTCCGGGGGTAGTGGTGTTGTCCCCGAAACCTGAGTATCAGCCTCATCATGAGTTTCCTGTTGATTTATATAGGCAGGTGGCACCTGACTGGTACCCTCCCTGCCATTTCATCCAATCTTTGAACAACTATCTGACGTTTCAAATTAGGCATCACTATAAACATTAGCAAAATGAGGGTTAGAAGTGAACACTTACGACGCAACTCTATCGTACGATCTAGATCAGAAAGAAAGGTATCGACCCTAGATATCATGTAGCCTCCTATTTATAATTGTGGCGCATAACATACTCATAAACAAGACTCTACTAGATACGGCTTGCAGACCCCTAGGACAAACCTGCTCTGATACTAAGTTTGTCACACCCCAATATCGGGAGGTCGACCGGCACACGACGCCTGAGGGTCTGTGCGAACCAACATCCATACCTCAAACTTTTATCATGAAATCAAGCCGACAAGGCCTCCAAGTATAGCACCTAAATTTAAAAATGCTAACACCGATGGTAAGAAAAAAATGTAACATTTTATATATAAATAACAGCTATCCAGAAGGCCGATAGGGCGATACGAAAAATATATATATACAATAACCGCTAGTCTGCAAGACTCTAAGAGTACCATATTATGTAATTTGGTCGAGACATGGCCCTACCGTACCCAAAATAATTAGAACATATATTTTAATACCTATTAACTTTTGCACAGCTACTCCAAACAAGTCGAGTACGATAACCAACTGTTTAACGAGCACCCTACTATGGAGGGACGTCTCCAGGTCTATCTGTACCCGTGGACATAAATACAACACCCAAAAGAAAGGGGCATCAGTACAAAAAGATATGCTGAGTTTGTAAAGTTGATAGTATAAATATAAACCAAAGATATAACATAAGAGATATGAGTACACTATGGTAACCATAAATCATGAATGCATGCACGTTTTATAAAAGTCAACTCACTTATTGGGGCTATGCCTTAAATGTAAAACAGGATAAGATCATTCAGCCATAATGTAGGGCATATTCATCTTGGATCATGTGATATTTAGCCGCTCTTTGGGACATATCACATCAAGTCATGTCATATCATACCCGGCCTCAAAGAGAGATCGATACAATCTGATGTCTTTGTCACATCATACCATACCCGGCCTCAATTGATCTCGGATATAGCCGGTTTCAACAGGACTCGACGTGCCCAGTCTTAAAAGGTCTCGGTTAGTGTCCCTTATCACTTCATTCCATACCCAATCTCAGGAGATCTCGGTTGTACCCAAAACCATTAATTCTACCCAAAAATCTTTAATTCTACCCAAAATCCTAATTTCTACCAAGAAAATCCTAGATTTGATGTTGAAAACACTTGAAAAGTAATGGGTAATTGAAAACAAACAGATTAAAGTTGCTTACCAACGAATTTAGAAAGAAAATCTCTAGGGTGTTTAGGGTTGAGAGTTTGAAAGAAATGAGCTAAATTCCGTTTTTCTCTTTTTTGTTGAGGCGCAGATGTCGCAATTGCGACATGGGGCTCGCAATGTGAGAAATGCATCACAAATACGAAGAAACCCGCATCTCTACTGTTATTGTAATTGTGATAATTTGTTCGCAGATGCAAACACTGGAACTTCGCAAAAGCGATCAATTGATCGCAATTGCGATCCCTGCTGTTCCCAAACGCTTTAGAAATTACGAAGAAAAGTTCGCAAATGCGATAAATACAGACTTGATCAGACGTTGCAAAAGCGAACCCCCACCTTGCAATTGCGAGGTCTGTAGACCACACCTGCATTAGAAGGTCATCAGCTATTATTCTAAGTCCAAAATCACTCTGTAGCATATCCGAAACTCACCCGAGCCACTCGGGCTCCAAACCAAACATGCACATAAGTATAATAACATCATACGAATTCGCTCATGCGATCAAAACACCAAAATAACAATTAGAACTATAAGAAACTCAAGAACATAAAATTTTACAACCGGACGTCCGAATCACGTCAAATCAACTCCATTTTGTACCAAATTTGCAGACAAGTCATAAGTACTGAAATGAACCTATTCCAAGTAGTGGAACTAAAATCCAAACTCGATAGCAACAAAGCCAACCTACTGTCAAACTTAGAAATTCTTTTAAACCTTTAAATTGCTAGTTTTCAACTAATTACGTCAAATCAAGTTAGGGACTTCCGAATTTGATTCCGGGCATACACCCAAGTCCCAAATACAATACGGACCTATCGGGACCGTCAAAACACTGATCTACATCCTTTTACACAAAACGTTATCCGTAGTTAACTCAAATGAGTTTTAAAGCACGATATCATATTTTCATCAGTTTTCTCATAAAAAGTTCCAGGAAAAGACACACACTATGCACACCAATTGAGAAAGGCTAAATGGAGATATTAGAGGTCTCGAAACATGGAAATGAAGGGTAAAACTATAAATGACCTATCGGGTCATCACTTTCTCTGCCTCTAAATTAAATATTCATCCTCGAATGGACATAGAAAGGTACCTGGACTGGTGAAAAGATGTGGATATCTACTCCGCAAGTCCGACTCGAACTCCCACATGGCTGCCGCGATCGGCTGACCTCTCCACTATACTTGAACTGAAGGATAACTCTTAGACCTCAATTGCCGGACCTGCCGGGTTATTATAGCCCCCAACTCCTCCTCATAAGTCAAACCCTTATCCCATTGGACTAAGCTAAAATCTAACACATGAAATGGATCACCGTAATACTTTTGGAGCATAGACACATGGAAGACCAAATGGACTGCTGATAAACTAGTTGGCAAGGCGAGCCTGTAAGCCACCTCACCCATTCTCTCAAGAATCTCAAAGGGTCCAATATACCTAGGGATCACTTTTTCCTTCTTTCCAGATGTCATCACACCCTTCATGGGTTAAACATGGAGAAATACCCTCTCTCCAACCATGAATGCAACATCACGAACCCTACGGTCGACATAACTCTTCTGTCTAGACTAAGCTATGAGAAGTCGATCTTGAATAATCTTGACCTTATCCAAGGCATCCTGAACCAAATCGGTACCCAACAGCCGAGCCTCTCCCACCTCGAACCATCCATCTGGCGTACGGCACTGCCTCCCGTATAATGCCTCATAGGGAACCATCTGAATGCTCGACTGGTAGCTGTTGTTGTAGGCAAACTCCGCAAGCGGAGAGAACTAATCCCAAGAAACCCTGAAATCCATAATGCAAGCACGAAGCATATCCTCCAAAATCTGAATAGTGCGCTCGGACTGCCCGTTCGTCTGGGGGTGAAATGTTGTACTCAACTTAACCCGCGTGCCCAACTCACGCTGTATAACCCTGAAGAAGTGCAAGGTGAACTGCATACCTTGATCAGAAATGATAGACACGAGCACACCGTGAAGACGGACGATCTTGCGAATGTAGATCTCACCTAACCACTCTGAAGAATAGGTAACTGCCACTGGAATAAAATATGCCGACTTGGTCAACCTGTCCACAATGACCCATACCGCGTCGAACTTCTTCTGAGTCCATAGGAGTCGAACAACAAAATCCATTGTGATACGCTCCCACTTCCACTTAGGAATCTCTAGCCTCTAAAGCAAACCACCAGGCCTCTAATGCTCGGACTTTACTTGCTAAAAATTTAGATACCGAGCTACATACGCAACTATATCCTTCTTAATCCTCCTCCCCCAATAATGTTGCCGCAAGTCCTGATACATCATGGCAGCACCCGTATGAATAGAATACCAGGAACTGTGGGCATCCTCAAGAATCAACTCACGAAGCCCATCCACATTGGGCATGCAAATACGACCCTGCTTACGCAATACCCCATCATCCCCTATAGTAACCTGCTTGGAAGCACCATGCCGCTCCGTGTCCTTAAGGATAAGAAATAGGGGTTATCATACTGATGCTCTCTGATGCGCTCATATAAGGAAGACCGAGATACTATGCAATCTAGAATACGATTGGGCTTCCAGATATCTAACCTCATGAACTGATTGGCCAAAGCCTGAATGTCTGCTGCAAGTGGCCTCTCACCAACTGGAATATACGCAAGGCTACCCATACTCACGACCTCTCTACTCAAGGTATCGACCACCACATTGGCCTTCCCAGGATGATACAAAATGGTGATATTATAGTCTTTCAACAGTTCCAACCACCTCCTCTGCCTCAAGTTGAGATCCTTTTTCTTGAACAAATACTGTAGACTCTGATGATCTGTGAATACCACACACGACCTGCCGTAAAGATAATGCCTCCAAATCTTCAGCGCATGAACAATGGCTTCCAACTCTAAGTCATGAACATGGTAATTCTTCTCATGAATCTTCAACTGCCGCGACACGTATGTAATCACCCTGCCATCCTGCTTCAATACTATACCGAGCCCAATATGAGATGCATCGCAATACACCGTGTAAGATCCTGAACCTGTGGGCAACACCAACCTTGTCACCATAGTCAAAGCAGTCTTGAGCTTCTGAAAGCTCAACTCACACTCATCCGACCATCTAAATGGGGCACCCTTCTAGGTCAATCTAGTCAATGGGGTTGCTATGGATGAAAACCCCTCCATGAACCGGCGATAATAACCTGCCAAATCTAGGAAACTTCGGATCTTTGTAGCTAAAATAGGTCTAGGATAGTTCTAAAATGCCTTAATCTTCTTAGGATCCACCTTTATGCCCTATGCCGATATGACGTGCCCCAAAAGGGCAATTGAGTCTAACCTAATCTCACACTTTGAAAACCTGACATAAAACTGACTATCCCTCAAAGTCTGAAGTACAACCCGAAGATGCTTCTCATGCTCCTCTCGACTGTGGGAGTAGATCAATATATCATCTATGAATACGATCACAAAAGAATCCAAATAGGTCTTGAACGCCTAGTTCATCAAATCCATAAATGCTGCTGGGGCATTTGTCAACCCAAATGACATCACTAGGAACTCATAATGCCTATGCCGAGTTCAAAAAGCCGTCTTAGGGACATCAGATTCCCTAATCTTCAACTGATGGTAGCCAGACCTCAAATCAATTTTTGAAAATACCTTGGCACCCTGAAGCTGATCAAATAAGTCATCAATCCTCGACAACAGATACTTGTTCTTGATCGTAACTTTGTTCAACTGCCGATAGTCTATACACATCCTCATCAACCTATATTTCTTCTTCACGAACAATACGGGCGCACCCCAGGGTGAGCCACAAGGTCTAATGAATCCCTTAATAAGAAAATCTTGCAACTGCTCCTTAAATTCCTTCAACTCTGGCGGGGCCATACGGTATGGTGGAATAGAAATAAGCTGAGTGCCGGGATCCAAATCAATACAGAAGTCAATATCTCTATCGGATGGCATCCTCGGAAGATCTACAGGAAATACCTCCGGAAACTCGCGCACAACAGGTACTAAATCCATGGAAGGAACCTCCGCACTAGAATCGCGAATATAAGCCAAATAAACTAGACACCTTTTCTCGACCATATGTCGAGCCTTCATACAAGAGATAACCTGATGGTAGAATGACCAGGAGTCCCCATCCACTCTAATCGAGGCAACCTCGGCATGACTAAGGTCACCGTCTTGGCATGACAGTCCAATATAACATGATAAGGTGAGAACCAATCCATACCCAAGATAACATAAAAATCTACCATATCAAGAAGTAGGAGATCTATACTAGTCTTAAGACTCCCAATAGTAATCACACACGAGCGATAGACGCGATCTACTACAATAGAATCTCCCACAGGCGTGGACACATATACAGGAGCACTCACAAAATCACGAGGCACAACTAGATATGAAGCAAATTAGGATGACACGTATGAATAAGTAGAGCCTGGATCAAATAAAACTGAAGCATCCCTATGGCAAACGGGAACAATACCTGTTATAACGGCGTCATATGACTCGGCCTCAAGCCTAGCTAAGAATGCATAAAATCGGGGCTGGGCCCCATGACTCTGAACTATGTCTCTAGGACGGGCTCTAGTTGGCTAGCTTCCACCTCTAACAACCTGACCCCCACCTCTGGTTGCCTGACCCCTGCCCCTAGCTGGCTGAGTGGGTGGAGCAACCGGTGCCGAAACTATGGCACGAGAATTATGATGTGGCATGCCGCCCAATAATCTCTCACAGAACCTTCGGATGTGACTAGTACCTCTACATTCAAAACACCCATCTTGTTGCTATGGCTACGGAAGCTGAAGTTGACCCGAACGGGCCAGATAATCACAGTGATAGCTCTGAATCAGAGGCGCACTAATAGGAGCTGATGGTGCACTGCGGAATGAGGCACATAAGGACCACAACTCCCTAATGCATTGTGAGATACTTGAAGCGCTAACTGAAATGGCCTGAGAGGATGGCCTCTACCAAAACTGATCCCAAGGAATTGCAGGCAACCCAGCAGGTCTAGTCAACATATAATCTTTCCACCACCTCTTAGCGGAACTAGTCTCTGAAACACTACAAAATCGACCCCATTGGTCGCAACTATACTCATGTTCCGCAGCACCTCATGGCAGAGGTCTAGATAATCCCGTGGGTCCTTAGAAGATGCACCACTAAAATGAACCGGAAATATCTTGGTAAACTTGTCCAACCTCAACAAAGCCTCAGAAGACATAGCAGGCGTATCAACGGCCTGTGCCACCACAACAAGCTAAACCACCCCAACTAGCGGGGCTGCTGGAGTCTGATACTGGGGAGCCGCCTACTCTAGAGTGTGACTAGCAGGAGTCTGTGCTCCTTAACCAGCCCGAGAGACAGTTGGTGCCATTGTGAATGTACCGATCGAGGTCACACTCTCCATAAGGCCCACCAAACGGACTAGAGCGTCCTGAAGCACTGGGATGGCTATGAACCCCTCCGGGACCTGAGCTAGTCCGACGGGTACAGTCTGAGCTGGAAGCTCCTCCTCAAAAGCTACCTGAGGCTCTACTACAGGTGCTGCTGCTCGAGTTCAAGGTGAGCTCTTCCTCTACCTCGGCCTTTAGTGTGACCTCGGCCTCGACCTTTACGCCTGGTCATAACTACCACTGGGGGCTCCGGCTCCTGTTCAGCTACAAATGTTGTGCATTTTCTCGCCATCTGTGAGAGAACAAGAATAAAAAGGTTCACTCATCAATGATAGAATAAAATCGCACGATAGAGAAGGATATAAGTGAAAATGTTCCTAAACTCCATAGCCTCTAGAAGATAAGTACAGACGTCTCCGTACCGATCCTCCAGACTCTACTAATCTTGCTCGTGACTCGTGAGACCTTTGTAACCTAGTGCTCAGATGCCAACTTGTCACGACTCGGAATTTCCAACCTCGGGATCGTGATAGCGCCTAACATTTCACTTGCCAAGCAAGCCAACGTTAGAATAGTTTTTAACCATTTTTAATAGTTCAATTCAATAATCATCAAGAAATCGAAATAACTGAAATAAATCTGAGATAAAGTGAATATGATAAAATATCAGCAATATCTAGATACAATCCCAGAACTGGTGTCACAAGTACATGAGCGACTAGAAATATATAAATACTGGTCTGAATGAAAGTAAAGTTATTTGAAAATAAATAAACAACTAGGATAAGATAGAAGGAAACTTCAGGGCTGCGAACGCCATACAACAGTACCTCAAGTCTCCAAACTGGCAATCAATCCGAGCAATCTACTCACCGCTACTAGGGCCGACTCCAAAATTGGCACAAGAAGTGCAGAGTGTAGTATAAGTACAACTGACCCATGTACTCTATAAGTGCAGAGTCTAACCTCGACGAAGTAGTGACGAGGCTAAGGTAGGTCACTTACAATAACCTGTACGCAGTATAATAATAACAATAGGAAAGAAACACATGAAGGTAAGGACGTTAACTTATGAAAATAAACTCAATCCTCAAAATTGGTAAAACCAGAAACACCAGTACTCAGAATTTCGAATGAAAGCACCAGTACTCAGACAATTAAGGCAGGTAGTGATCCACGTTCAAGCCGCACTTAATAGTGAGTGTAAACGGCCGTTGGAAGAATAGTACCCAACGAGAGTCGGGATCGATTTCCACAGGGAGTTACAATGGGTGTTAGGATTATATACTTGACGAGAGTGAATGGATTAACTAAATTTGCACTTCCACAAAAGGTTTTGATTTCTAATTCTACTTTTACTCTAGCAATTGTAAGTTAAGAAAAGAAACTAGAAGCGAATGATTATTTTTGGTGTTTTTCGAAATAGTTAAAAAGCCTAGGTATGTGACCATAACCTAGGTGTCCGCCTAATGGGGGTAAATACGTTAATACTTATTTTGTTGATTAGGGTGTATTATAGCTCTCAACTCTACGTTACCAACTCAATACCTCTCAGTCAAAGAGTGATTTTGCCCAATTTGGTTTTCTCAAGTCCAAATGGGTATCAAACAAAATAGTTGATAGGAGATCAAATCGGGTTCTTACTATCTCTAGTTTGAACCCTTTTATTAGGTTAATCAAACTCTCAATTAACCCAATTACTTGTTAGTCAAGTTATCCTAGACTACGTCCCTCTTTCTCAAGTAGAGACTAAGTCAAAAAGACATGAATCAGTGTTTGCAACCATTAATTATAAAATTGAAGCATGGACTAAGCTAAATAATCAACACCCAATCATAAACAAACATTAAATTATGTACCCATATGATTTACACACTAGGGTTAAGCCACAACCATGGTAAAACGCTAGCTACTCATAGTGGTAATAGAAGAAAATAAAGAAGAAATACTAATTAAACTCATAATCGAAGATTAAAATTATAAAATATAATATTTAAGCACTAAAATAATCACAAACTTCCTAAAATGGAAAAATATAAACGGCTACAACAGCTCAAACTTCGAAACTTGACCTAAAAATGTGAAACTCGTCTATTTATAGTGGCCCAAAATTCGCTGACAAAGATGCCCTTCCGGAGGTTCTACGGCCGCACAATTTCATATGCAGTCTGCAGATTTCTTGAGTTGGCTGGAGTTTGATTCTGCAGCCGCATATTTTTGGATTGCGATTGTGAAGCATCTTTTGTGGCCGCACATCAGCAATGCTTCATGTTTTAGTCTTTTGCAAACTCTCTAAACTTTGAATCTTTTGTCAGCGCAAACCTTGTTATGCGGCCGCACAATTCATGTGCGATCCACACATTTGCCAAAGTCCTGCTAGGTTCTTTCACTTGGTTTGTAGCTGCAGAAGGAATTCTACGGTCCGCACTCTTTTGATTATGTGTTCTTTATTGCCTTGTGATTCAAGTCACTCATTTTTGAGTCAAATTTCATCATGGGAGACCAAACTTCCAACATTACTGCAATTTGCACACTTTCATTAGTTTCGGGAACATAAATCTATAGTTTTAGACTAAAACAAAAGCAAAAAGGTGTTAATACATAGTCAAAATCATCACTTATCAACTCCCCCAAACATAAGTCTTTGCTTGTCCTCAAGCAAATAAATTAGTTCACTCCTCCTAGAGTCAAGGGTCATTCAGCGAGTCTAGGGTGAGCCGTTCACACATCTGTTGGGACCAACAATTATCTACACTACTGATGCATTATCAACAAGATGACAAATAACATATTCATGTACATATAGTTCTAATGTGACATTTGAGCTTCAAGAATTGACTTTACTCATCAAGGACTCTTGTTCTATCATGTAGGTCATGGTGGACTCCAAATTCTTCCTCCTCTACTTTCCATTTTCCAAGCTCACTTAATAAATTAGTACTCAATCTTAGGATTCATGAAAGGTTCACTCGTCTCTCACAAGAGAATGTCACAAGTACGACTTCAAGTACCATAGGCTTGCCCCTCATATAGATCGCCACTAATGTCAGCTCACTCGGTTTGAAATCAAGTAGGACTTCTTTCGAGTTGTAATGAAGGTTTTTGGATTAGGGTAGGATACCATATGAGTAAGTGATTACACCTTTCCTTAAGCACTCCACTCTTTCATTTCTCAGCTCACAATTTCCAATTCTTAGAGGCATTTGCTTTTCGTTGGGGACTAAAGTAACTTAACATCACTCTTTCTTGTTCATTTTATTCTTTTTTCCCTTTTTGATTGCTCATGATAGGGATTATTACCTCTTTTTGAATCCATCAACCCTTCCACTTATTCACGTTTTGCATTTTTCTTTTGTTCTTTTCTTTTTTTGCCTTATCTTTCATATAGATCATCTTTTTTTCTCTTTTTGTGCCTTGATACCTTTTTCAAATTCCTCATATCTCCCCCAAACTTATGTTTTAAGCCATGTGTTTCACAAGAATGTTAAAGAAAGTTCGGGTGCCAAGAGAGGGTCACGACAAAACGGGTAAAAGCTTATAACATGGTTATCAAATGAGAAAGGCTAGAGGCTCAAAGGGTTGACTAGGGATAACGACATTGGTTGGAAATAGAAAGCTCGAACGGGCCAAGGAAAGCCTACAACCACTTCTCAAACCAAGCAAAACTTAGAATTTTGCCTTGAAACAAATTCGAGGTAAGTTATCTCCCTTCGCACCGATACTTGGACTAGCAATAATTCATCTCACCCCTCACGCAACTAGATTGTAAAACGGGATAGAGTCGAGAGCCTACAACGACCACATTCAAGGTTAAAGATCACTATGGTCTAATTAAACCACTCGATGATTACCAAAGTCAACTCAAGAGTCACAAAGTCACTAACTAGAGCTATTTCTATCAAGAACCTTGTTTCTAACCATAAGCACATAGTTAAGTATGTTGGTACCAATTGAAGCATGATTAACTCTTCGAGCATAAAAATAATCTACTTAACAAAACAAGAACTAATATAGAAAAGATAAAGAAGCTAATAAGCAAAAACAAAGATAAAGAAACTAATGAGCAAAAACTACTAAAGATAGAATGAATATACATAATAAGAGAGAGAGAGAAGATAGATAAATACAAATAAGAAAATAAAGAATATCATCAAATTATTACAGACCAAATGTATCAAAGTGTACCAATATGTCAAATAAACTCCACCCCCTCCCCGAATAAAAGTAAGCATTGTCCCCAATTCTTAGCAAAATAAGAGTAAAAGAGGAGAGGGTGAAGAAAACTCCCTATGAATCCTTGGACATCTCAATGTCCCCAGCAGTGTCATCGCCCTCGGGATCAGCAGCTAAATCTCATCATCAATTCTAGGTGTGGCTGGATTGGCGAATATCTCATGCACTGCCTCAGTAGTGTCGGCAGCAAGGTCTGGCTCGTCAGACTGGCCGGCTGGTGCTATCGGTGCTGAAGGATTTAGGGCGAACTGGTGCGGGTCAAGCAATATGTCAAAAGGAAGGTCGCCAGTGTAGCAAGTCTAGTCACCTCCCTCCGGAGCTTGTCCACTAATTTCTTGCTCACCTGGGACTTCCTCATCTTCTTTACTTCCTTTCCCAGCTCCTCAATCACTGACCCGTGCTGTACTAAGGTATTCATGATCGTTTTATGGTTCTCCAAAATCTTCTTCAATGTTTCATCAATGTCATAAGGAGCCTGTGGTGCCTGAGAGGTGGACTACGCTGCAACATTACTAGACAGGTCAGACATCTTAGAAGTAGCCGTCTACATCCAGTTGTTGAGACTCGCCAATGTCTGGGAGACTCGCAACGCAGATAGTGGGGCAGTGGGCATGTGCATGGGGTTTAGAGAAACTCTAGTAGATGTAGTAGGAACTGTGGATAATGAAGGAGGCATAGCTGTGGCAATAGAGGAAGGCTCGGCCGAGGTGGGTGGAATATCAGCTGTCTTAGAAACTACCACTACTGGCTCATCAGACTGGCCTGTGGTGGTATGAGGCTGAATTTTCTTCTTTGGGTTTCTTGCATCCATTAGTGAATACCAATCAAAGGGTTTCTTCGACTACACTTTTTTGTCAAAATTCCTCGGCTCTACCTTTGCATCCGTGAGATATTCTGTAATAGTGTTGGGATAAGGGTAGGTCAAGCTTTCATGTTGTGATGTCAATGAGATGTTGGCCGACATCACAGCACCCACATTGATTAGGTACCTAGCCATAATGGAAGCCACAAGAACTACCCGGGGAATAAGAAGGTGAGTCTCGTTTTGACATGGATCCAACCAGCTACAAACAAAGGTCTGCCACCCTTTAGCCTCAAAGCTCAAAGTGTTTCGCTGAATGGGAACCCTAGCAGAAATCCATGATGGTGGTGGCCCTGGTGGTGCTAGAATCTCAGCAAACCAAAGTCGTAGTTCCTCCTGTAGTACGTATGTCTCCAAATACTCCTTCGGCTCAACATCTTCAAAGCCCAAATATGCGTTTAGCGTATGCTGATCAAACCTAACCTTGAGGTTGCGTACTTTGGTCACCTTTGTCCCTTTCTTTATATGAGTCGCATTGGCATAGAATTCAAGAATAAGGTATTCTTTGGCATTCTCTACCCTCTCGGTGAACCACATCCACCCCTTTCGTGCCCTGAATTTTCACAGTATAGCTGGGTTATATTTCTCCAAGTCTTTCAACAGAAACTGTCGCTCAAGAGTTAGCGACCTCACTGGCCACCACATACGAAAATTGGTGAAGGCGGCCAGGTTGACAAAGAGATCCTCCCAAACCTCTTTCTTCCTTGATCTTTCAAGGCCTAAAGCTGCAGCATCTCCCTTTCTACCATCATCGGGGATATAATATGTGACTTGTGCCTTAGGGACTGGTGTACACAATGGCTTAGAATCCTGACTAGCACTCTCTGATCCATCGAAAGTGCTGTGAGATGAAGACGGCTTATCCCTAAGCTGGTATCTCCCATGCGACTTCGATTGTGTGGCCGATTGCTCCTCTTGAACAGAGGCCGAGTTGCCCTCTAATACTTCCCTAGATGGGACATATGAGCTAGACTCAGAGAGGTCTGCACCTCTCCCTCTACCGGCTATTGCTTTCTTTCTTATCATCTTTGGCTGGCCAAGGGGAAAGGCATTTTTGCCTCGACCCCGAGAAGATTCACCTCTCCCTTTTGAAGTGTCACCCCATCCTCTTGATCGAACCATTGTCTGTATCAAATAGAGGAGATTTTTAGTTGCAATTCGATGTTCAAACACATACAAGAGACATTTAAGTAAAGGAGAAACCATAGGACACAGTGGGTTGGTTGTACGATTGAGTCATGCCTGCAGGTGAAGTCTACACAATTTAATCTACGACCACAGATGGGGATTCATAGTCTGCACATTTCAGTTGTGCGGCCGTAGATGGGAAGTACAGTCCGCACAATTTGACTTGCGGCCACACTTCAGAGTTCCAAAATGATAACTCTCTGATGACAGAGAAATGACCAATATGCGGCCGCAAGGTGAAATTTGTGGTCCGTACAATTTGACTTGCGGCCACACTTTTGGGTCTCAAAAATGAAGACTATCTGATGATAAAGAGTGTGTTGATCTATGGCCCCAAGAGGAAATTTGTGGCCTGCACAATTTGACTTGCGGCCGCATATTACTACCTCAATGATTTGCCAAAAATCCGAATCTGCGAACCATACAATTTCATGTGCGGCCGCAAATTTCAAAAAATTATGAGCAGACAATATTTTCAACTTAGAGTTTTCAATTTTACACAGATAGTCTTGTCAAACTTTGTAAAAATATGAAATTTTACAAACCCAAACCCACTAGAGCATGTATCATAGTTACCCAGTCCAGATCTACCTCATATGGACACATAATTGAACTCTAATAACATATGGTCTAAAAAGAACTAAAAATCTACAATTGAAACTAATTAAAAATATTATTATGAAATTGAAGCATACCAGATATAATGAATGCAATGAGTGAGTAATTTAGGTGGATGTGTGTGTGGACAGTGAAAATCTTCAAGAAAACTTAGCAAGGAAACAATGTTTGTTCAAAGTGGGAAAAGAGTAAAGTGAGCCCTATTGTTCTATTTATACCCTTCAAAATGACAAGGAGTCAGAGACAAGTGTGGCCACTCATTTTCATGTGCGGTCCGCACTCTTTAACCTGGGAGATCACTTTTGAAAACTAATTTGTGGTCCCCACATTTTTGGGTGTGGTCATAGATCGACCTCCGCACTGATAAGATTATACTTCAGAGTGTTGGTATTTTTGACATTTAAATTCTGCGGTCCGCAAGATAAATGTGCAGCCGGAATGCTCATCTACTATGGAACCTAAAAATGTGTGGTCCTCACAAATAAAGTGCGGTCCACACTCTTTTGAACACTTAGCCATAGTTTCGTCCACAATTCCTGTAAGTCACACTCACCCCTGTAGCATACTTCAAATCAAGTTATAATAAAAATAGCACCTAACTACAAAAGAAAAAGGAAAAGAAACATAGGTTGCCTCCCAAGAAGCGCCTGATTTAACGTCGCTTCACGACGCAAAATACCCTCAAGTGAAATGAATGACTGCCACAACGTGGATATCTCCAACCTTTCCCAAGTAGTGCTTCACCTGGTGACCATTGAATCAGAATACTTCATTGTTTTTATTCTTCAAGTCTAATGCACCAAAAGGTGTCACACCCACAACTTCAAAAGGACCACTCCATTTAGATTTTAGCTTCCCTCGAAACATCCTCAACCTCGAGTTAAACAACAATACAAGATCACCTACCTTGAACTCTTTGTTCCAAATATATTTGTCATGAAGATATTTCATCTTTTCCTTGTACAAGGACGAAATTGCATGAGCATGGTAATTAAACTCATTCAATTCATTCAAATGTGCAACCCTCAAGTTAGCGACTACATCCCAATCAAGATTCAACTTCTTTAGAGCCCACATGGCCTTGTGCTCTAGCTCCACCGGAAAATGACAAGCTTTCCCGAACACCAATTGGTATGGTGACATTCCGATAGGTGTTTTGTAAGCCGTCCGATAAGCCCATAATGCATCATCAAGTTTCTTGGACTAATCCGTCTGATTAGCATTCACCGTTTTGGACAAGATACTCTTTATCTCCCGATTGGGGACTTCCACTTGCCCACTAGCTTGTGGGTGATAGGGAGTCATGACTTTGTGACTAACACCATACTTGGTAAGTAAAGTGTCGAAAGCCTTGTTGCAAAAATGTGACCCCCATCTCTTATAATTGCACATGGAGTACCAAACCTTGTGGAAATATTCTTCTTCGAGAAATCCACCACACTTATCGCCTAATTGTTGGGTACAACAATAGTCTCAACCCATTTGGACACATAATCCACCGTGACCAAAATGTAGGTATTTCCACAAGAACTCACAAAAGTGCCCATGAAGTCAATACTCCACACATCAAAAATATCAATATCCAAAATGGTTGTGAGAGGCATTTTATTTTTCTTTGAGATTCCACCGGCCCGTTGACATTCATCACATCTTTTCACTAACTCACTTGAATCCTTGTGAAGAGTGGGCCAACAGAAGAAACAACTAAGCACTTTGGTTGTCATTCTCGCTCCACCATGATAACCACCATATGGAAAAAAATGGCAAGCCCCAAGAATTTCACCTTTCTCTTATTCTGGTACACACCTTCTAATCACCCCATCCGCACAAATCCGGAAGAGGTATGGTTCATCCCAATAATAATCTTGACAATCTCGTTTGAGCTTCTTCCTTTGGCTTGAAGAGAACTCGTCCGGAATGATTCCACACACAAGAAAATTTGCTAGGTCCGCGAACCATGGCACCTATTTCATTGAAATTGCCAAAAGTTGCTCATCGGGGAAGGAGTCATTGATTTCAAGGCCATCATGCGGCCTCCCCTCCTCCTCCAAACGAGACAAGTAGTCCGCCACTTGGTTTTGACTACTTTTTCTATCTTGGTTGTCAATAAACTCTTGGAACAAGAGCACCCATCTCATCAACCAAGCTTTAGAGTCCCTTTTCTCATAAATAACAAAGCATTGCATGATCCGTGTGGACAATGACTTTTGCACCCATCAAGTACGGGCAAAACTTCTCAATTGCAAACACAATGGTAAGGAGCTCTTTCTCTATAACAGTATAGTTGACTTGGGCACTATTCATGGTCTTACTAGCATAGTAGACCGGATGAAAAACTCCAATTTGGAGCGGTGATGATGGGAGTAGTTGTTAACTTGAGCTTCAACAATTCAAAATATCTTATGGAATCATCATTGAAATTAAACTTAGCATCCTTCTCGAGAAGCTTGCACAACGGGTTCACCACCTTAGAGCCGGTAAAAACCTGCGTGGCCTAAGAAACTCCGCACACCCTTCACCGAAGTTGGAGGTGGAAGTTTAAAAATCACCTCAATCTTTGCCTTGTCAACTTCAATTCCATTCCTTGAGATTTTGTGGCCAAGGACAATGCATTGTTCGATCATGAAATGACATTTCTCCCAATTGAGCACCAAATTTGTTTCTTCACATCTCGCCAACCACGAAGAATTCATCCATGAAAACCTTAAGGTATTCCTCCACCATGTACGTGAAAATAGCCATCATATACCTTTGAAAGGTCACCGGTGCATTGCACAAACCAAATGGCATCCGCTTGAGAGCAAAAGTACCATAGGGACATGTAAATGTTGTTTTCTCTTGATCTTCCGGAGCAATAAGAATTTGGTTGTAGCCCGAGTACCCATCAAGGAAGCAATAGAAAGCACAGTCGGCCAATCTATTGAGCATTTGTCTAAGAAAGTAAGTGGAAAGTGATCCTTCCTTGTGACTTTATTGAGCTTGCGATAGTCTATACACACCCTCTAACTAGTCACCGTTCTTGTAAGAATCAATTCATTCTTGTCATTAGTGACCACCGTCATGCCCCCTTCTTCAAGACACATTGAACTGGAGAAGTCCACGAACTATCATAGATGGGGTAGACAACCCCGACATCCAACCACTTGATAATATCCTTTTTGACAACTTCTTGCATAGCCTTATTGAGTCTCCTTTGATGTTCAATGGATGGTTTGGAGCCATACTCCAACTTGATCTTACGCATGCAAAAGGTGGGGTTTATCCCCCGAATAGCTGCCAAGGTCCACCCAATAGCTTTCTTCCTCTTTTGTAGCACTGCCAATGTGGAAGCTACCTGCATGTTAGTCAAACAAGAGGAAAGCATAACTGGTAAAGTAGGACAAGGACAAAGAAATTCATACTAAAGAAATGGAGGAAATGGCTTCAACTTCAAGGTAGGAGGCTCTTCAATAGAAGGATTTGTAAGAGGAGTTGTCAAGATCCAAGGACAAATTTTGGGGTGCATAGTTGTACGACCCCATTCCTTGCAAAGAGTTCACACATTACATGAAGCTATCCATCTCGTCATCATCATAGTTGAGCAAGACGGCCTTCAACATATCACCAACATTGATTGTAGCACTTGTTACATCAATAATAACATCGGTCACCAAGTCCACAAAACAACACACCTCATTACTATTTGGTTGCCGCATGGACTTACACACATGGAATACCACTTTTTCATCACCAACCCGGAAGGTAAGTCCTTTGTCTTCAACATCACAAAGATCCTTCCCCGTAGCAAGGAAAGTTCTCCCAAGAATAATTGGCACTTCATAATCAACCTCACAATCTAGAATGACAAAATCCACCGGAAGAATAAATTTATCAACATGAACCAAGACATCTTCAATCACTCCCAAGGGCCTTTTCATGGTACGATCGGTCATTTGCAATATTATAGAGGTGGGTCATGGTTGCCCAATTCCAAAAGTCTTGAAAACCTAATAGGGCATCAAAATGATACTTCCACCAAGATAACAAAGAACTTTAGCAAACTCGACACTTCCAATTGTACACGGAATCGTGAAAGCACCAGGATCCTCCAACTTAGGAGCCATTGAATGCACAATTTCACTCACCTGATGAGTGACTTTGATGGTCTCAAAATTCATTGACCGCTTCTTTGTTACAAGATCCTTCATAAATTTTGCATAACCATGCATTTGTTCCAAACCTTCAACTAATGGCACATTGATTGAGAGACTCTTCATCATTTGAATGAACTTCTTGAATTGATTCTCACAATTTTGCTTGTCAAGTCTTTGAGGGTATGGAGATGGAGTCTTAGGAAATGGTGCCTTAGCCTTTTGCACTACCGGCTCCGGTATGTCAATAATGTGTTCCCTAGACAGGTTCACCTCCTCTCGAGTCTTTTAGACACTATCATCAATATCAATCCAAACTTCATTATTAGGTTGCACCACATTGTTCGGGATCTCTTTTTCTTGCATCACTTGATCATCATCAACAAGTTGCCTTCCACTTGAGGTGGGTGCACTACCGCCTCTTCTACTTATTGTGATAACCGCCATGGCATGCCCCTTGTTGTTACCACCCTTTGGGTTTACCACTGTGTCACTTGGTAGTGTCCCCTTAGGACGAGAATTTAGAGCTTGAGAGATTTTCTTCATTTGCACTTCTAAGTTGCGGATTGTGTGTTGTGTGAGGCAAGTTAGGCATCTGAATCGGCATTTTTTTTCATCATTTTCTTGAACATATTCTCAATACGCCCTATCTCATTGTTTAAAGAACTCGAACCATGGGAAGGATAGGAAGGTTGATTGCTTGGTTGTTGGTACATTGGGGGCTTTTGAAAACCCAACCCCCGGTTGCCTTGATTATCGTTCCATTTGCCTTGATTGTTATCTCCCCAATTCCCTTGGTTGTTTTCACTCTAATTTCCTTCATTATTGTTGTTATGACAATTCCCTTATTGTTGCCTCTACTCCAATTTCCTTGATTGTGTTGAAGTTGCCATTGTACTTGGGTTGGGCCTTGGAAATTGTTTCTTTGCCCTTGAAAATTGTTCACATATTGCACTTCTTATTCTTGTTCATTATAGTTACCATCTTGCTCAAAACTTCCATCTTTTGCACATATTTCTCCACTCGATTTTGCACTTGTGGACCCTGGGTCCTTCTCTTGTTCACCATCATGTTCACTCCTTCCATAGCATTGACTTGCTTTGGAGTTTGCACTTGATTTAGTTGGGCTTTTGCTAGTTGAGTCATGGTATTTGTCAATTAGGCAATGGCTTGCCCATGGTATTGCAATTCTTTGAGAAGGTGGATCATATTTGGGTCACCTTGAGGAACATTGGTCCGAGATTGCCAAGCCGACGATGTTTCCACCATCTCATCCAAAATATCACACGCCTCCGCATAAGGCGTAGTCATAAAGTTCCCTCCGACTTGTTGATTCACTACACATTGGTTGGTTGTGTTAATTCCATGATAGAAGGTTTGTTGTATTATGTTTTTTGTCATATCATTGTTATGACATTCCTTAACCATTATTCTATAGCGCTCCCATATATCGTTTAGTGGTTCATTCGGCTCTTGCTTGAATGCCAAAATTTCATCTTGAAGTGTAGCCATGTGTTCGGGAGAGAAGAACTTAGTAATGAACGCTTCCGCCAACTCATCCCAAGTGTGAATGGAATGGTTTTGTAATCGTTCCAACCAATATAAAGCTTTTCCCTGTAGAGAGAAGGGAAAAATCCTTAGCCTCAATGCATCCTCGAAGACATTCATTTGCTTTCTCCCCCAACAAGTACCCACAAACCCCTTTAAATATTTATAAGTATTTTGTGTTGGATTACCGATGAAGAATCCCCATTTCTCACGCAAAGTGAGCATCACATTGGTTACTTGGAAGTTGCCCGCCCTAATAAGGAGAGGGACTATTGCACTAGCATAACCTTCGTTGGGAAATATCCGGTATGGAGCCACTCATAGCTGGCACATTGTCATGAGGTACCCGGCCTTTTCGATTGGCTTGAGTTTCAAGAGGTACCTCCTCGACTTGCTCATCCTCGCCGTCCACATCCCCGAAAGGCACATTTCCGAGATTATTGTTTGCCGCAATGGTTGTACCTACAAATTCTCACATAAATTAGTAACACGGAAGGAAAAGAAGATATTTCAAAAACAAACCCAAATATATAGCTAAAACCATTTTAACTCCCCGCCAACGTCGCCAGAAATTGATCCAAGTCCAATCCGCACTCAATAGTGAGTGGAAAAGGTCGTTGGAAGAATCATACCCAACGAGAGTCGGGATCAATTTCCACATGGAGTTACAATGGGTGTTAGGAGTATACACTTGACGAGAACGAATGGATTAAATAAATTTTCACTTCCACAAAAGGTTTTGATTTCTAATTCTAATTTTACTCTAGCAATTGTAAGCTAAGATAAGAAACTATAAGCGAATGATTATTTTTTGTGTTTTTCCAAATAGTTAAAAAGCCTATGGATGTGACCACAACCTAGGTATTCGCCTAATGGGGTAAATACGTTACTTGTTTTGTTGATTGGGGTGTATTATAGCTCTCAACTCTACGTTACCCACTCAATACATCTCGTTCAAAGAGTGATTTTTCCAATTTGGATTTATCAAGTCAAAATGGGTATAAAAAAAATAGTTGATATGATCTCAAGTCGAGTTCTTACTATCTCTAATTTGAACCCTTTAATTAGGTTAATCAAACTCTCAATTAACCCAATTCCTTGTTTTCCAAGTTATCCAGGTCCTTCTTTCTCAAGTAGAGACTAAGTCAAAAAGGCATGAATAAATATTTGCAACCATTAATTCTAATACTGAAGCATGAACTAAGCTAAATAATCAACACTCAATCATAAACAAGCATTAAATTAAGTACCCATAAGGTTTACACACTAGAGTTGAGCCACAACCCTAGTAAAACTCTTGCTACTCATAGTGGAAATTGAAGAAAATAAAGAAGAAATGCTAATTAAACTCATAATTAAAGATTAAAATAATAAAATATAACGTTGAAGCACTAAAATAATCACAAACTTCCTAAAATGGAAAAGTGTAATAACTACATTAGCTCAAACTTCGAAACTTGACCTAAAAATGTGAAACTCGTCTAGTTATAGTGGCATACAAATGGCTGATAAAAATGCCCCTTGAGAGGTTCTACGGCCGCACAATTCCATGTGAGGTCCGCAGATTTCTTCAGTTGGCAGGAGTTTAGATTCTGCAGCCGTACATTTCTGGATTGCAGCTGCGAAGCAACTTCTGCGGCCGCACAATTCTTGTGAGGTCCGTAGTTCAGCAAGCCTTCAGGTCTTGGTCTTTTGCACACTCTCTGAACTTTGAATCATTTGTTTGTGGAAATCTTGCTCTGCGGCCGCACATTGGCCAAAGCCTTGCTGGGTTCTTTCACTTGGTCTACGGTCGCAGATGGAATTCTGCAGTCCGCACATTCTTCTGCGGATTGCACTCTTTTGATTCTGTGTCCTTTATTGCCTTGTGATTCATGTCACTCCTTTTTGAGTCGGATTTCATCATGGGAGACTAAACTTCCAATATTCCTGCAATTTGTACATTTTCATTAGTTTTGGCAACATAAATCAATACTTTCAGACTAAAATAAAAGCAAAAAGGTATTAATAAGTAGTCAAAATCTTCACTTATCAAGTAGTAGCTAATCAAGGAGCATGAAAGAAACGAGCATTTCAATATTAAGGCATAGGAAGCAATTAAAGTATGTAACAGTTAAGATATGCAATAAAATAATTTAAAAAATACGGAAATAAGAATTTTGACAGTGTATATACACTCGTCACATCGCATATACGCCGCTACACATGTAATTCACATAGCTCAAGGATTCCTAATTCCCTCAAATCAAGGTAAGACCCAATACTTACCTCACTCCGCAGTCAAATCAAAGCACAACCGGGGCCTTTCCTCTAAAATTTGCCTCCGAACCAACCGAATCTAACCAAAATCGACTTAATATCAACAAATAATGCTAGAAAAATCAATGACAATACATAAAGTTAAGATTTTTACACTTTTTCCAAAAAGTCAACAAAAGTCAACCACAGCCTCGCTTGGTCAAAATCCGAAATTTGGACCAAAACCCGATTACTCATTCATCCCCCACCTGGTTATGTAATTTGTTTCGAAATCCGACATCAATTTGAGGTCTAAATCCAAAATTTACAAGAATCACTAATTCTACCCAAATCCCTAATTTCTACCATGAAAATCCTAGATTTGATGTTGAAAACACTTTAAAAGTAATGGGTAATTGAAACAAAATAGATAAAAGTTGCTTACCAATGAATTTAGAAATAAAATCTCTTGGAAAAATCGCCTCTAGGGTGTTTAGGGTTGAGTTTAAAAGAAATGAGCTAAATCCCGTTTTTCCCACTTTTGTCCAGGCACAGATATCGCAATTGCGAACCAGAGTTCGCAAATGCGAACCCCGCAAATGCGAGAAATGCATCGCAAATAGGAAGAAACCCACATCTCTGCTGTCATCGCAATTGCGATGATTTGTTCGCAAATGCAAACATTGAAGCTTCGCAAAAGCGATCAATTGATCGCAATGGTGATCGCTGCTGTTCCCATACCCTTTTCACAATTGCGAAGAAAAGCTCGCAAATGTGATAATGAAATACTTGATCATACGTCGCAAATGCAATCCCCCACCTCACAATTGCGAGGTTTGCAGACCATACCAACATCAGAGGGTCATCAAGTATTCTTCTAAGTCTAAAATCACTTCGTAACCTATCCTAAACTCACTCGAGCCTCTCGGTCTCCAAACCAAACATGCACACAAGTGTAATAATATCATACGAACTCCCTCGCGCGATCAAAATACCAAAATAACACCTAGAACTATGAATCGGACCTCAAAACAAATGAATTTTTTAAAGAAACTCAAGAACATGAAATTTTACAAGAGGACATCCGAATCATATCAAATCAACTTTGTTTTGCACCAAATTTTGCAGACAAATGAACCTATTCTAAGTTCCCGAACCGAAATCCGAACCCGGTAGCAACAAAGTCAACCTACGGTCAAACTTAGGAATTCTTTTAAACCTTTAAATTGCTAGTTTTCAACAAATTATGTCAAATCAAATTAGGGACTTCCGAATTCGATTACGGGCATACGCCCAAGTCCCAAATCACGATATGGACCCACCGGACCGTCAAAATACTGATTCGAGTCCGTTTATACAAAATATTAACCGTAGTTAACTCAAATAAGGTTTAAAGCACAATTTCATATTTTCATCAATTTTCTCATAAAACCTTTCTGGAAAAACAAACTGTTACACCCTATATTTTCGTACGTAAAAATGCGTCGTAAGCAAACTAATGTAGGACCAAAAATGAGATAATATTTAAAAGTATATAAAGTAAGTTAATCATGTTACCTATGAGGTTATAAATATTGAAGATCATGAACAACAAGTACAAAGAGGGCTGGACAGTTTAGAAGCTAAAGCAATTGAATAAAACAATGTTTCGTCGAAAGTCGACAAGTTGGGAATGTTATAACGTGTACCTTTGGGGTGAGACTAGGGTGATTAACATGATAAAGAGATTATGTTATGATTTATATTAGTCGTATGACATCCGTGTGTTATGTTTTGAAGTCAAGCGAGTTGTGGAACAAAAGTCGATGAAAGTCATCACAAGTTACATTCATAAGTTTTATTGAAACTTTGGGTCAAATGTAACTGCAATTTTCTCCCAATATACTTAGAGTTATGGGGTTTTCCACCCATCAAATTAAAGATCTATGAGTCTATTTTCCAACGCATTAAATTGTTTGTCAATACGACATCGGAGTAGAGAGATATGTGCATTTTTGCGATACTGCGCAAGCTGCTAGGTGACAAGTAGGTGTGTCGCCTACTTGCTTAAATGAAAGCCCAAAAATGGACCATTTCGGGTCGTCCAAAGAGGCCTTTTAAAGGCCCATTTTCTTCATATATTAGACTTAAAATAGAGCATAATAACCAGACATAAGCTCTGCAAAGAATTCTCCCAAAAATTTCCCACAAACCCTAATTGATTTTCTCTCCCTTTCAAGTTCTAATTAGAGGTAAAACCTAAAGTTTGAAGAACCAAGATAGGAGCTGAGTTATTCGACAAATAAGGTGAGTTTACTGCTCTCTTTCATCCATTTGTTCTTCTATAAATTCATGGCAAGTCGTTCTATACTTGTAAGAACTCACGGGACGGTGATCGGAAGCCGTGAGTTCGAGTTATTCACTTGTAGCAGACTGTTTTGTGGACTATTTTGTGTTGCTGTTGGGCTGCATGTTTTACTACTGTTTTGTGGAGTTTTGGAGGAGGGAGGGGGTGTAGAAACACCATATAAATGTATGGTGGTTGGCTGGTCATTCGTCATAATATTTCCGGGTCGTTTGACACTACTACGGTGGTCGTTTTGAGTATGAAGAGATTGGGGTGTGTTGGGCTGTTTTGTAGTGTTTGATGGCGTATATAGGGCTGGAAAATGATGTATTTATGTTGTTATTGTTCTGTTCTTGTATTGTTGGTGTTATCTTGAATTTGGAGGAATAAGGATTATAGGGGAGATGCTGCCCGTTTTAATACAAAATAAGTTTGTCGTTCGTTGTGCGATAGTTGTACCTTTCGTAACTTAACGATAGTATTATTATCATTCTTGTAGATTAAGGTGCAAAGAGGTGAGTTCAACTTGGTGATTGGGAAGATTGTGATAAGGTATGTTAAGGCTAATCCCTTCCTTCATTTTGGCATGATCTCGTAGCTACATGTGTTAATAATGAGACATAAAGAGAAGTTCGTATTCATGAATTTATTCACATTATTCTAGTCTCATAAGTTACAATATTATTCCTTATCGAGACTTCATATTCAGTTTAGTTTTGTCTTTATTCAGTCAAGAGAGCAGAGGGTCTATATATATATATATACACACAATATTATAGTATTTGCACCACCATCGAGCTATAATCGGTGGGCAGGCCCCTATTGGGCAACCTCTGATCAGATGGTAAGTTATATATACCGAGCCTACTGTGGCCGAGCGCCTATGAGCGAGCCCAGGATGGCCGAGGTACAGATGCCCAGTATGGCCGAGCGCTTATGAGCGAGCCTACTACGGCCGAGCAGTTACACGTACCGAACCTTATAGGGCCGGACATTTATTTTACTTAATATATTGAGAGAGTTGAGTCAGTATCAACACGTAAGTATATCTCCAGACCATCTTTGACTCCCAGTTAATTTCAGTTATTATATTATCAGTTCAGTTTCAGCTTTCAGTTATTTTATTGCCTTACATACTCGGTACATTATTTCGTACTGACGTCCCTTTTCTGGGGGCGCTGCATTTCATGCGTGCAGGTTCAGACAGACAGACGGGTAGACCTCCTCAGTAGGTGTTTCCCGAGTTCCGCCTGATCGGTAAGCTCCACGTCTTTCGGAGTTGCCAGGTCTAGAGTTTTGTGTACATCTTATGTATATCTGTATATATGTTATGGGTAGGTCGGGGCCCTGTTCCGATCACAGTACATCTATCAGTAGAGGCTTGTAGTCATATCCTGTTGGTTAGTGTTGTATGTTGGGTTTGTATAAATTGGTGGTTTGTCAGCTGTAGTAGCTATGACGGCCTTGTCGGCCTAGCTTTATATTGATGTTTAGTTAGTGCTAGTTTCCATTCATTTTTATATTTTGCTTCGCAAATTGTCTTGCAAGGTGGCCCCATGGCCAAAGTATGACATTATATGCTCAGAGTCCCTTAGTCGCAATATGGTACGCCAGATTAGGTGAGGCACCGGGTGCTGGTTTCGCTCCTAGGTTTGGGGCGTGACACAAACAGACTGTGCACTCAAATTGAGAAAACTAAACGGAGCTATTCGAGGTCTCAGAATACAAAAATAAAGGGTAACACTATAAATGACCTATCGGGTTATCACATTATCAAACTTTCTGGTGGAAAAATATGATGTGGAAGTCAATATGAATTTTTTATATTTTTGGATTACATAAAATAATTAACACCCAAACAAAACATAGAAAATCCACCAATACACCCCAACCTAACCTGCTAAAAATAAAAATCCACCCGCTAAATAAAATCAAATGCTAAAACGCATCTTATTGCAATGCAACTCTCTTCTTTATATAAAAAAATAAGTTTTTTTCCTCATGGTTTCACTCTAGTCCTTAATCTCGTACCTATTATTATTTTATAAAAAGTAGAAGAAAAATCATGAAAAGAAGAATACATGTCATTGAAAGAAGAAGAACACATGTCACTCTATTCCTTAGTCCTTAACTTCGTACCAATTATAATTTTATAAAATTAGAGTAAAACCATGAAAAATTGCTTTTTTATAAGAAGAAGATTGATGCATTTAAAACATGGACACATTTTAACGTTTGGTTTTGTCATGACCCAAAATCCTTGAAAGGTCGTGATGGCGTCGGACACTACTGTCAGGCAAGCCAACACCAATAATTAGTAAATTCTCATTTTAATATTTTTGAAATCATAGTGTTTCCCCTCAATTAAATAGCAAAAGATGGAGTTTACAAAATACATGATAATATCTTTAAAATTCCAATACAGTGCAATCCATAATCATCCCAAAACCCGGTGTCACAAGTGCATGAGCATTAACTAGGAATGTAAAATAAAATACAACAGCTGTCCGAAATACAAATTTTACAGAAAAAATATAAGTACTTTGAAGGAGACTCTGTTGGCTGCGGAGCATCGTATAGAATGCAGCTCACCTAAGTCCCTACCATAATCGCACCTCTGCTCCCACAAGACCGCTAAACATATGTGTACCTGCACAAAAATGTGCAGCAAATGTAGCATGAGTACGTCAATCAACGTGTACCCAGTAAGTATTCCGCCTAAGCTTGAAGAAGTAGTGATGAGGGGTCGACTCGGACACATACTATGGGCTATAATATCAGGTACAGTAAAGAAGTAAATAAATATGAAACCGAGTAAATGTATGAAATAAACATGTATAAAATGCGTTGCATAATTCCCCTCTTTACAATTTTACTCAAGCTCTCATCTAGCAGGATCCCTCTGTAACCAGAGCATATATATATAGAGATAGTGGATCTCGTCAAAGAGGTTGTCATATTTCAAATCAAGGAAAAACCTCAGATACACTGGCCTCTTGCCAAATATTACGCACGATTCCATGAGGATAACATATATAGGAAATGCCGAGGCGTACGACCCAATCCAACATAAATGGCGAGGGTCGAACGACACGAACCATAGATGCATCTATTAACCCGCTGAGGCGAACGACCCACTCCTATGAGAGTGTGGTACATAAATCCTGCCGAGGTGAACGGCCCGATCACATAAGAATAGTAGGAAATACCCTGCTCGCTTATCATATATGCGATGCGGTCAAACGTAATTTTAAGGAATCACCCCGCTCGCGGATCATACTTGGCGATGCGGTCAAATATAAATATAACTTTAAAATCATATCTCTTTCTTGATTCTTTTCAAAATAAGGGAAATTCAGCTTGTAGCTTTTTAAGGAAATTACCCCGCTCGCGAAACATACATGCGATGCGGTTAAACATAGATTTCTTATGTTATTATGTTGTTCCTCAATTCTTTTCAGAGATACGAAGTTCAAATGAAACCTTTTAAATCATAAGTTCTTCAATTTCAACTCTTTTCAAAACATTTAATAAGCAGACTCAATCTCGCTCCCTTTCAAGGCAGACAATAAACATAAATCAATAACAATATCAACAAGGCATAATGTGAGCCTAAAACAACTCGGACATAGGCATAGCTATACTATGGTGTTAATTCCCTCTTATAAGGTTTAGAAAGGAGACTTACCTTGCTCCGAAATTTCATAACCGGCTCTAAGGCCGCTCCGACAATTCAAATTGATGTCCGTCACTCCAAATCTAGTCAAATATGATGCAACCGAATCAAAATATACTCTAATACTCGTAATTAATTATTTTATAACAATTTCCAACTCCGTTCGAAAAGTTGTTAAAATCACCCTCGGGCCCACGTGTCCGGTTTCCGAAAATATTCGAAGATAAACTTTACTCATAACCCCACGAACTCAAATATATAATTTATTCTCCATTTCATGCCCAAATTCATGATCAAAATCCAAGAATACCAATTTCTAGGTTTTCTACCAAAACCTCATAATTTCTACAAATTTCCATGTCTAAATCGATATATAAATCATGTATTTAACTTGCAATAGGTGGGAATCACTTACCTTGACATAGATGATGAATGTCACAACCCAATTTTCCCTCTGTGTGACGTCGTGACGGCATCTAGTCTCTGCAACTAGGTAAGCCTAACATTTTTGCGGAATAATAAAATAAAAATATAAATTTAACCAACTACTCAAAAATACACAACAAATCCCAAAACCCGGAACATCGTGAATCACAAACTATAGAGAAAAAAATATAGTGTCTCTATACATCAGAGTCTAACAAGAAAAAATACATAAGATAATGGACATGAGAAAGAGTTGAAGGGGACTCCGAGGTCTGAGGACGCGGCAGATATACCTTGAAGTCTCCAAAACTGTCCCGGCTCACTGATATTGCGGCTGATAAGGTACACCTGGATCTGCACACGAAAAACATGTGCAGAGAGTAGCATGAGTACACCACAATCGGTACCGAGTAAGTGCCAAGCCTAACCTCGATCGAGTAGTGACGAGGTCAGGTCAGGGCCCTACTAGTAAATATATAATAAAACAAGGGAAAAGGCCCAAAAATGACCTTGTGGTATTCGAAATGGATCAATTATAACCCCCGTTTAAACTTGAGTCCAAAAATAACCCTACCGTTATAGAATGGGTCTAATAATGCCCTTGTGTTATTCGAAATGGATCAATTATAACCCTCGTTTAAATTTGAGCCCATTAATGACCCTATCGTTAAAATATGAGTCTAATACTGCTATTTTCCTCAGTTAGTAATGATTAGGGGTGTAAATGAATATTTAAAAACTGACTAAACCGACATAATCGTACCGTGCCAAACCGATTTTTAGGTTTTTTTAAATAAAACCGTATGTTTTTATATAAATCTATAACTGTACCGATAATTACGGTAGCTTTTTTATCTTATAAAAATAAACCGAAAAAATATTGATCCGTACCGAATAAATTTACAGGTGAATATATGTTTCACATGTAAATATATTCGAACCGTACCGAATAAATTTACATGTGAATATATGTTTCACATGTAAATATATCAAACCTATTATTAGACCAGGTATAAATATATGTTTCACATGTAAATTTATTCAGTACGGTTTAATATTTATATATTAAGTTTAAAAATGATAATGGGTCTAATATTTATAAAGAATGGGTCGAATAAGTTTAAAATTTGAGCTCACTAATAACCATGCCGTTAAAGAATGAGTCTAATATTTATATTTGTAAATAATAATATATTTATATAAGTAATGTACAAATTTTAATATATTATTATTTTTAAACTTAATATATAAATATATGTTTCACATGTAAATTTATTCGGTACGGTTCAATATTTTTTCGATTTATTTTTATAAAATAAAAAACCTACCCTAATTATCGGTACAGTTATAGATTTATATAAAAACATACGGTTTTATTTAAAAAAACCTAAAAATCCGTTCGGTACGGTACGATTATGTCGATTTAGTCAGTTTTTAAATATTTATTTACTCCCCTAATCATTACTAACTGAGGAAAAATAGCAGTATTAGACTCATTCTTTAACGCCAGGGTCATTAGTGAGCTCAAATTTAAACAAGGGTTATAATTGATCCATTTTGAATAACACAAGGGCATTATTAGACCCATTTTATAACGGCGGGGTCATTTTTGGACTCAAATTTAAATGGGGGTTATAATTGATCCATTTCGAATACCACAAGGTCAGTTTTGGGCCTTTTCTATAGAGTGTAATACTGCAATAACATAAAGGCTGAAATTTAACAATAATAAAATCATAGAAGGTAACAGCTTAGTACACAGAAACACAATAGGGGATCTCCCGAGATACCGTCTCGTAGTCCCAAATGTAAATGTGCAGGGGGATCTCCCGAAATACCATTCCGTAGTCCCAAAATAAATGTGCAAGGGGATCTCCCGGAATACCGTTCCTTAGTCCCAAAGTAAATATGCAAGACAGGGGGATCTCCCGGAATACCATTAAGTAGTCCCAAAGTAAATATATAGTACATGGGGATCTCCCGGAATACCGTTCCATAGTCCCAATATAAATATGCAGCGCGAATGATAGAAATACAACTAGATCACAAAATTCTTATAATTTAGACTAAGTACCAGTCAGGGAAGAAACAGGAAATTCACTAAGCATGTTGCACATAATTCACATAAACAATTAAGAAACGTAGACATGTTGTATTAGACTAAACATGATAGCTACACATATTGGAATAACTCAATTAAAAATGAAAATAGATTAGTACTCATTAAAATGGTATAACTCAAAATAACAGGAAAAAAAAACTTGTTGCTGCTCAGTAAGAAAATTTGGGTTTTACCACAACTAACCCGTGTACGTACTCCTCACCTCACGTACACAACGCTCACCTATCACAATAGTTCCAAATCTTAAGTGGATTTCCCCCACATAAAGTTAGGCAAGCCACTTAGGTCGAACCAAGCTCAATCAATCGGTCACAATGCCTTTCTCGCGAATATCCGGCTCTGAATGGCCCAAATCTAGCCAAAAGCAATTACATATCATAAATACAACAATAATAGACTCATCCAATTAATGAAATCAACATTTTAAAGAAAACTCCTAAATTAACTCAAATATTGCCCATGAGGTCCACGTCTCGAAATCAGGTAAAAGTCATAAAATACGAAAGCATATTCACTCACGAGTCCAACCATATCAAATTTACTAAAATCCGACACCAAATGGTCCTCCAAATCCACAAATCAAATTTTCAAATCCCTAGCCTCCAACTTTCACTTTTCACCTTAAATACACACTAACTAGGTGAGAAAATACATGGCAAAGCAATATTATTGATAAAAAATAAACACAAGGGACTTACCTCAAGAAATGCCTCGAAAATTCTCTCAAACATCGCCCTAAACCGAGTTTGCAAAGTCAAAAATGACAAAAATCATGAAACCCTTCGGTTTTAACCACTGCCCAGGTATTTCCGCACCTGCGGAACCTGGGCTCGCACCTGCGGGTGCACTTGTGCGGAAAATATGTGCATCTGCACAATTCAGTTGCCCCCTCTGCCTTCGCACCTGCGACGAAAGGGCCGCACCTGCGCGTGCGCCTGCGGAAATCCCTACCGCTTCTGCGTACCTTGCGCACTTGCGAACAACCTTGCGCATTTGCGGGCATCGCAGATGTGGCCTTTTTCCACGCACCTGCGACCCCTGAACAATCCACCCAAGTCCTCTTATGCGCCAATTTGCTCGCACCTGCGGGCAGCCTTGCGCAGGTGCCATTACAACAGAACCAGCAAAAGCACCAGATTTTTTCGAAGTCCAATTTCATTCCGTTAAGCATCTGAAACACACCCGAGGACCCCAGGACATCAACCAAACCTACCAACCAATCCTATAACACCATACGAACTTAGTCGAGCCTTCAAACCACATCGAACAACACCAAAAATCATGACTTAAGCACGGATTCAAGCCTAAGAACTTAGAATTTTCCAAATTCTACAAACGACGCCGAACCACGTCAAATCTAGTCCGAATTACCTCAAATTTTACACACAAGTCACAAACGACACTACAAACCTACAACCACTTTTGGAAATCCATTCCGAGCTCGATATCAAAATTTCCACTATCGGCCGAAATCGCTGAAAATCTAACTTTCGCCAATTCAAGCCAAAATCTACTACAGACCTCCAAAACACATTTCGGACACGCCCCTAATCCCAAAATACCCAACGGAGCTAACAGAATCGACGGAATTCCATTCCGGAACCGTATTCACACACTTCCGACTACGGTCCAAATTCTAAGAGTTAAACTCTCATTTAGGGACTAAGTGTCCCAAAACACTCCGAAACTCAAAACCAATCATCCCGGCAAGTCACAATAGCATAAATAGATATGGGGGAAGCAGTTAATAACGGTTTGAGGCTCTAACTCTCAAAATGACCGGCCGGGTCGTTACATCCTCCCCCTCTTAAAATAATTGTTCGTCCTCAAATGAGCATAGAGACATACCTGAAGTGGTGAAAAGATGAGGATAACGGCTGCGCATATCCTGATCGGTCTCCCAAGTCGCCTCCTTGATCGGTTGTCCCCTCCAATGAACCTTCACGGAAGCAATGTTCTTTGATCATAGCTTTCTGACCTGTCTGTCTAAAATAGCCACTGGCTCCTCAACATAAGATAGATCCTTGTCCAATTGAATTGAGCTGAAATCCAACACATGAGACTGATCGCCGTGATACATCCGGAGCATAGAGATGTGGAATACCGGATGAACTCCTGCTAGACTGGGAGGCAAGGCAAGATCATAAGCAACCTCCCCAACTCGACGCAACACCTCAAATAGACCAATGAACATTGGGCTCAGCTTGCCCCTCTTTCCAAACCTCATAACGCCCTTCATAGGCGAAACCCAGAACAAGACTCGTTCTCAAATCATGAATGCCACATCGCGAACCTTCCGATCCGCATAACTCTTTTGTCTGGACTGGGCTGTGCGAAGTCTATTCTGAATCACCTTCACCTTTTCCAAGGCATCCTGAACCAAGTCCGTACCCAATAATATGGCCTCATTGGGTTCGCACCAACCCACTAAGGACCGACACCGCCTACCGTACAGAGCCTCATACGGTGCCATCTGAATGCTGGACTGATAATTGTTATTGTAAGCAAACTCCGCAAGTGGCAAGAACTGGTCCCAAGCACCCCCAAAATCTATCACACACGCACGGAGCATATCCTCTAATATATGAATAGTGTGCTCAGACTGCCCGTCCGTCTGAGTGTGAAATGTTATGCTCAACTCAACCCTAGTACCCAACTCATGTTGTACAGCTCTCTAGAATCGTGATGTAAAAGCCTACCCCGGTCAGAGATAATAGATACAGGTACGCCATGAAGCTTGACGATCTCACGGATGTAGATTCGAGCTAGATGCTCGGAAGAATAGGTAGTCATCACAGGAATGAAATGAGCCGACTTGGTCAACCTATCCACAATCACCCAAACTGCATCAAACCTCGGCTGAGTCCGTGGGAGTCCAACAATGAAATCCATAGTGATCCGCTCCCATTTTCACTCTGGAATCTCTAACTTCTGAAGTAATCCACGTGGTCGTTGATGCTCATATTTTACCTGCTAGCAATTCAGACATCGAGCCACATACTCTACTATGTTCTTCTTCATTCTCCTCCACCAGTAATGCTGTTTCAAGTCCTGATACATCTTTGCGGCAACCGGATGAATAGAGTACCGCAAACTGTGAGCATCCTGAAGAATCAACTCACGCAAACCATTTACATTGGGAATACATAGCCTTCCCTGCATCCTCAATGCACCATCATCTCCAATAGTAACCTCCTTAGCATCACCGTTCTGGACCGTGTCCTTAAAGACAAACAAATGAGGGTCATCATACTGACGCTCCCTGATACGATCATAAAGAGAAGACCGGGAGACCATACAAGACAATACTCGACTCGACTCATAAATATCCAATCTCACAAACTGGCTGGCTAAGACCTGAACACCCAACGCCAATGGCCTCTCTGCGGCTGGTAGATATGCTAAACTCCCCAAACTCTTTATCCAGTGACTCAAATCATCGGCCACCACATTGGCTTTCCCAGGGTGGTACAAAATAGTGATATCATAATCCTTAAGTAGCTCTAACAACCTCCGCTGACGTAAGTTAAGATCTTTTTGCTTAAACAGATGCTGCAAACTCCGATGATCGGTGTAAATCTCACAAGGAACACCATACAAATAATGCCGCCATATCTTTAAGGCATGAACACTAGCTGCTAACTCAAGGTCGTGGATAGGATAGTTCTTTTCGTGCACCTTCAACTGTCTGGATGCGTAGGAAATCACCCTACCGTCCTGCATGAACACCGCGCCGAGACCAATCCGCGATGCATCACAATATACAATACAAGACCCCGAACCTGCAGGTAATACCAATACTGGGGTTGTAGTCAAAGTTATCTTTTGCTTCTGAAAGCTCTCCTCACATTCCTCTGTCCACCTAAATGGAGCACCCTTCTGGGTCAGCCTGGTCATTGGTGCTACAATAGATGAGAATCCCTCTACAAAGCGACGGTAATACCCCGCCAAACCAAGAAAACTTCGGATCTCTGTAGCTGAGGATGGCCTGGGCCAACTCTGCACTGCTTCAATCTTCTTCAGATGCATCTGAATCCCCTTACTCGATACTATATGACCCAAGAATGCCACTGAGTCTAGCCAAAACTCACACTTTGAAATTTTTGCACATAACTTCTTTTCTCTCAAGGTCTGAAGTGCAGTCCTCAGGTACTGCTCATGATCCTCCCGACTCCGGGGGTATACCAAAATGTCGTCAATAAACACAATGATGAATGAGTCAAGATAAGTCCAGAACACATTGTGCATCAAGTGAATAAAAGTTGTTGGGGCATTGGTCAGCCGAAAATACATAACAAGAAACTCATAGTGACCATATCTGGTCCTGAAAGCAGTCTTCGGGATATACGGATCCCGAATCTTCAACTGATGATAACCTGAACGTAAGTCAATCTTGGAAAACACTCTGGCACCCTATAACTGATCAAATAAGTCATCAATACGAGGCAATGGATACCTGTTCTTCACTGTGACTTTTTTCAACTGGCGGTAGTCAATACACATACACACAGAACCATCCTTCTTCTTCACAAATAAGACAGGAGCACCCCAAGGTGACACACTGGGCCGAATGAATCCTTTATCAAGCAATTCTTATAACTGCTCTTTCAACTCTTTCAATTTAGGAGGAACCATACGATATGGAGGAATAGAGATGGGCTAAGTGCCCAGCAACAAATCAATGCCAAAATCAATATCTCTGTCGGGCGGCATACCCGAAAGATCAGCTGGAAATACATCTGGAAAGTCCCTAACTACTAGAACTGACTCCACTATAGGGGTATCAATACTGACGTCTCTCACATAAGCTAGATACGCGTCACACCCCTTCTCAACCATTCGTTGAGCTTTAAGAAATGAAATAACTCTGGTGGGAGTATACTCTAAGGTACCTCTCCACTCTAACCACGGTAAACCTGGCATAGCCAGCGTCACGGTCTTAGCGTGACAATCAAGAATAGAAAAATGGGGCGACAACCAATCTATGCCCAAAATAATATCAAAGTCCACCATGCTGAGCTATAATAAATCGGCTCTAGTCTTAAAACCACTAAGATCAATCAAACACGATCGATACACACGGTCCACAACAAGAGAATCTCCCACAGGAGTAGATACATAAATAGGGGAACTCAAAGAATCCCGAGATACACCCAAATAAGGAGCAAAATAAGAGGACACATAAGAATATGTAGAGCCTGGGTCAAATAATACTGATGCATCTCTATGACAGACCGGAACAATACATGTAATAACAGAATCAGAAGAAACTGCCTCTGTACGAGCAGGAAGTGCATAATATCTGGCCTGGCCTCCCCCTCTAGGGCAACCTCTACCTCCCCGACCTCCACCTCGAGTTGGTTGAGCAGGTGGGGTGGTAGCTGGTGCTGTAATCATAGCTTGAGGACCCGGTGGAGCACGTTGTGGCTGAAAAGTTTATAGAGGTGCACCCCTCCTAATCTTGGGGCAATCCCTCACCATGTGGCGAGTGTCGCCACACTCAAAACAAGCTCTGGGAGGGTGTGCCTATTGTGACTAGCTCGGGCCAGGTCTGCTGGACTGGCCGCTAAAAACACCCCGTGCAGGAGGCACACTAGATACTGGTAGTGCATAATAAGGCTCTTGGGGTCTAGAAGGAGCTGGAACACCGTTGGAGGCTAGAAGAGCTGAATGAACAGGGCGGCTCACATAACCCCTACCATGGCGAGCTGCTGGGACACAAGCACCAGAATAAGAACCAGTCTCTCGAGACCTCTTGGCCTCCCTCTCCTCTCTATCCCGGGCAAGCATGCCCTCTAATTTCCTGGCGATACTCACAACCTGCTGATAAGAAATATCCATCTCCAACTCTCTTGCCATACTAATCCTGATACTCGGGTGGAGTCCCTCAATAAATTATCGAACCCTTTCACGAATTGTGGCAACCAAGGCCGGTGCATGTCGGGCCAAATCACTGAAGCGAGATGCATACTCTAACACAGTCATAGCACCCTGGCGCAACTGCTCAAACTCCACGCGCCATGAGTCCCTGAGGCTATGAGGGACATACTCTCTCAAAAACATGTTCGAGAAATGAGTCCATGTAAGCGAAGCTGCCTCAACAGGACTACGCAACTCATAAGCATGCCAACACTGATAGGCTGCTCCTCTAAGCTGGAATGTGGTAAAAGAAACCTCGCTCGTCTCCGCTACACCCATAGTACGGAGAATACAATGACATTCCTCCAGAAAACCCTGAGCATCATCTGTAGCCAATCTGCTGAAAGTAGGTGGGTGGTACATCTTTGTATCTCTCAAGTCTGAGTTATTCCACCTCAGAAGCTACTACCCTAACCTCTGGCTGAGCTGGAGCTACATGTTGCATTGTTATAATATCTGGAACCTGTTCGACCTGAACCCGCTGCTCTGGAGTACCAACGATGGGAGTCTGTGCTCCTCCCCCGGCTTGAGATGTGGCAGGAGCAAGTGGAATCAATCTAGCCTGAGCTAAGGTGCTGAACATGCTCAGAAGCTGGGCTAGAGTCTCCTGGAGGGCTAGTGCAGGAACATATATCTCAGGTGTCTGCCCTCCAGCTTGAGCTACTGGGGGCTCCTCTGTAGCAGCTCATGCGGGTGCTCTAACTGCACCACGTGGACGTTCTCGGCCTCTACCCCAGCCTCGGCATCTCGCGGCTAGCAGAGGACGCCGGTGCCTGGCCATCAGATCCGCTTGTACGTGTCCTCACCATCTGTGAGAGAATAGAATACAAAAATTTAGAATCTTTGAAGTCAACAATTTTCGCACAACAAGGAATCAAAGTAGTGAAATTATCCTAGCAGTTCCATAGCCTCCCGAAGATAAGTACAGACGTCTTCGTACCAATCCATGAGACTCTACTAAACCGATTTGTAGAGTGTCCGTCTCCGTAAATTCTCATTTTAATATCTTTGAAATCATAGTGTTTCCCCTCAATTAAATAGCAAAAGATGGAGTTTACAAAATACATGATAATATCTTTACAATTCCAATACAGTGCAATCCATAATCATCCCAAAACCCGGTGTCACAAGTAGATGAGCATTAACTAGGAATGTAAAATAAAATACAACAGCTATCCGAAATACAAATTGGACAGGAAAAATATAAGTACTCTGAAGGAGACTCTGTTGGCTGCGGAGCATCGTATATAATGCATCTCACCTAAGTCCCCGCCATAATCGCGCCTCTACGCCCACAAGGCCGCTAAACATATGTGTACCTGCACAAAACTGTGCAGCAAGTGTAGCATGAGTACGTCAATCAACGCGTACCCAGTAAGTATCCCGCCTAACCTCGAAGAAGTAGTGACGAGGGGTCGACTCGGACATATACTATGGGCTATAATATCAAGTACAATAAAGAAGTGAATAAATATGAAACCGAGTAAATATATGAAATAAACATGTATAAAATGTGTGGTATAATTCCCCTCTTTACAATTTTACTCAAGCTCTCATCTAGCAGGATCCCTCTATAACCGGAGCATATATATAGAGATAGTGTATCTCGTCAAAGAGGTTGTGATATTTCAAATCAAGGAAAAACCTGAGATACATTGGCCTCTTGCCAAATATTACGCACGATTCCATGAGGATAATATATATAGGAAATGGTGAGGCATACGACCCGATCCAACATAAAATAAAATTGTGCACTGCCGAGGGTCGAACGACACGAACCATAGATGTATCTATTAACCTGCCGAGATGAACGGCCCGCTCCCATGAGAGTGTGGTATATAAATTCTGCAGAGGCGAACGATTCGATCCCATAAGAATAGTAGGAAATACCCTGCTCGCGAATCATACGTACGACGCGGTCAAACGTAAATTTAAGGAATCACCCCGCTCGCGGATCATACTTGCGACGCGGTCAAATATAAATTTAACATTAAAATCATATCACTTTCTTGATTCTTTTCAAAATAAGGGAAATTAAGCTTGTAGCTTTTTAAGGAAATTACCCCGCTCGTGAAACATACATGCGACACGGTTACACATAGATTTCTTAAGTTATTATGTTGTTCCTCAATTATTTTTAGAGATACGAAGTTCAAATGAAACCTTTTAAATATTAAGTTCTTCAATTTCAACTCCTTTCAAAACATTTAATAAGCAGACTCAATCTCGCTCCCTTTCAAGGCAGACAATAAACATAAATCAATAACAATATCAACAAGGCATAATGAGAGCCTAAAACTACCCGGACATAGGCATAGCTAGTAACTACGTACGGACTCTCGTCACCTCGTGCGTACGTAGCCCCCACAAATAGAAGCACACAATAATTTAGTTCATCTATGGGGTTAATTCCCTCTTACAAGGTTAGAAAGAAGACTTACCTTGCTTCGAAATTCCATAACCGGCTCCAAGGACGCTCCTACAATTCAAACCGATGATCGTCACTCAAAACCTAGTCAAATATGACGCAACCGAATCAAAATATACTCTAATACTCGTAATTAATCATTTTATAACAATTTCGAACTCCGTTCGAAAAGTTGTTAAAATCACCCTCGGGCCCACGAGCCTGGATTCCAAAAATATTCAAAGATAAACTTTACCCATAACCCCACGAACTCAAATATATAATTTATTCTCCATTTCATGCCCAAATCGTGATCAAAATCCAACAATACCAATTTCTAGGTTGCCTACCAAACCCTCATAATTTTTACAATTTTCCATGTCTAAATCCATATATAAATCATGTATTTAACTTGCAATATGTGGGAATCACTTGCCTTGACATAGATGATGAATGTCACGACCCAATTTTTCCTCTGTGTGACGTTATGACGGCACCTAGTCTCTACAACTAGGTAAGCCTAACATTTTTGCAGAATAATGAAATAAAAATATAAATTTAACCAACTACTCAAAAATACACAACAAATCCCAAAACCCGGAACATCGTGAATCACAAACTACAGAAGGAAAAATCTAGTGTCTCTATACATCAGAGTCTAACAAGGAAAAATACAAAAGATAATGGACATGAGAAAGAGTAGAAGCGGACTCCGAGGTCTGCGGACGTGGAAGATATACCTTGAAGTCTCCAAAGGTGTCCCGACTCACTGATATTACGGCTGATAAGGTACACCTGGATCTGCATACGAAAAACATGTGCAGAGAGTAGCATAAGTACACCACAATCGGTACCTAGTAAGTGCCAAGCCTAACCTCGGCCGAGTATTGACGAGGTCAGGTAAGGACCCTACTGGTAAATATATAATAAAACAATATAGATTGTAATACCGCAATAAAATAAAGGCTGAAACTTAACAACAATGAAATCATAGAAGGTAACAGCTTAGTACACAGAAACACAACAGGGGATCTCCCAAGATACCGTCTCGTAGTCCCAAATGTAAATATGCAGGGGGGATATCCCGGAATACCATTTCGTAGTCCCAAAGTAAATATGCAAGACAGGGAGATCTCCCGGAATACCGTTCCGTAGTTCCAAAGTAAATATGCAGCGCGAATGATAGAAATACAACTACATCATGAAATTCTTACAATTTAGACTAAGTACCAGTCAGGGAAGAAACAGGAAATTCACTAAGCATGTTGCACATAATTCACAAAAACAATTAAGACATGTAGACTTGTTGTATTAGACTAAACATGATAGCTACATATATTGGAATAACTCAATTAAGAATGAAAATAGATTAGTACTCATTAAAATGGTATAACTCAAAATAACAGAAAAAAAAAACTTGTTGCTTCTCAGTAAGAAAATCGGGTTTTACCACAACTAGCCCGTGTACGTACTCCTCACCTCACGTACACGGCGCTCACATATCACAATAGCTCCAAATCTTAAGGGGATTTCCCTCATATAAAGTTAGGCAAGCCACTTACCTCGAATCAAGCTCAATCAATCGGTCACAATACCTTTCCCACGAATATCCGGTTCCGAATGGACCAAATCTAGCCAAAAGCAATTACATATCATAAATACAATAATAATAGACTCATCCAATTAACGAAATCAACATTTTAACAAAAATTTCGAAATTAACTCAAAATTTGCCCATGAGGCCCACGTCTCGGAATCGGGTAAAATTCATAAAATACGAAAGCCTATTCACTCACGAGTCCAACCATATCAAATTTACTAAAATCCGACACCAAATGGTCCTCCAAATCCACAAATCAAACTTCCAAATCCCTAGCCTCCAACTTCCAGTTTTCACCTTAAATACACACTAACTAGGTGGGAAAATACATGGCAAAGCAAGATTATTTATCAAAAATAAGCACAAGGGACTTACCTCAAGAAATGCCTCGAAAATTCTCTCAAAAATTGCCCTAAACCGAGTTTGCAAAGTCAAAAATGACAAACATCACGAAGCCCTTCAGGTTTAACCACTGCCCAGGTATTTCCGCACCTGCGGAACCTGGGCTCGCACCTGCGGGTTCGCTTGTGCAGAAAATGTGCGCATCTGTGCAATTCACTTGCCCCCTTTGCCTTCGCACCTGCGACGAAAGGGCCGCACCTGCGCGTGCGCGCCTGCGAAAATCCCTTCCGCTTCTGTGTACCTTGCGTACTTGCAAACAACCTTGCGCATTTGCGGGCATCGCAGATGCGGCCTTTTTCCAAACACCTGCGACCCCTGACCAATCCACCCAACTCCGCTTCTGCGCCAATTTGCTCGCACCTGCGGGCAGCCTTGCACAAGTGCGATAACAGCAAAAGCACCAGATTTTTCCTAAGGCCAATTTTATTCCGTTAAGCATCCGAAACACACCTGAGACCCCCGGGACCTCATCCAAATCTACCAACCAATCCTATAACACCATACAAACTTAGTCGAGCCTTCAAACCACATCGAACAACACCAAATATCATGAACTAAGCACGGATTCAAGCCTAAGAACTTAGAATTTTCCAAATTCTACAAACGACACCGAACCACGTCAAATCTAGTCCGAATTACCTCAAATTTTACACACATGTCACAACTAACACTACGAACCTACAACCACTTTCAAAAATCCATTCCGAGCTCGATATCAAAATTTCCACTATTGACCGAAATTGCCAAAAATCTAACTTTCGCCAATTCAAGCCTAAATCTACTACAGACCTCCAAAACAGATTACGGACACGCTCCTAAGCCCAAAATCACCCAACAGAGCAAACGGAATCGACGAAATTCCATTCTGGAATCGTCTCCGACACAGTTCCGACTAAGTGTCCCAAAACACTCCTAAATTCAAAACCAATCATCCTGGCAAGTCACAATAGCATAAATAGATATGGGGAAAGCAGTTAATCGGGGTTCGAGGATCTAACTCTCAAAATGACCGTTCGGGTCGTTACAATGAAGATGGATCTCCAAAATCCCCCCAAGACCGGCTCCCATGGAGAAAATGAAGTAAAAATGGCCAAAAAACCCATTTTAAAACATCTGCCCTCCAGCTTGAGCTACTGGGGGCTCCTTTGAAGCAGCTCGTGCGGGTGCTCTGGCTACACCATATGGATGTCCTTGGCCTCTACCCCGGCCCCAGCCTCTCGAAGCTCTAGCAAGGGGCACGGGTGCCTGGTCATCAGACCCGCTTGTACGTGTCCTCACCATCCGTGAGAGAATAGAATACAGAAGTTTAGAATCGTTAAAGTCAACAATTTTCGCACGACAAGGAATCAAAGTAGTGAAATTTTCTTAACAGTTCCATAGCCTCCCGAAGATAAGTACAGACGTAAATTCTTATTTTAATATCTTTGAAATTATAGTGTTTCCCCTCAATTAAATAGCAAAAGATGGATTTTAAAAAATACATAATAATATATTTAAAAATTCCAATACAGTGCAACCCATAATCATCCCAAAACCCGGTGTCACAAGTGCATGAGCATTAACTAGGAATGTAAAATAAAATACAATAATTGTCCGAAATACAAATTGGACAGGAAAAATATAAGTAATCTGAAGGAGACTCTGTTGGTTGCGGAGTGTCGTATAGAATGCAGCTCACCTAAGTCCCCGTCATAACCGCACCTCTGCGCCCACAAGGCCGCTAAACATAAGTGTACCTGCACAAAAATGTGCAGCAAGTGTAGCATGAGTACGTAAATCAACACGTACCCAGTAAGTATCTCGTATAACCTCGAAGAAGTAGTGACAAAGGGTCGACTCGGACACTTACTATGGGCTATAATATTAGGTACAGTAAAGAAGTGAATAAATATGAAACCGAGTAAATGTATGAAATAAACATGTATAAAATGCATAGTATAATTCCCCTCTTTACAATTTTACTCAAGCTCTCATCTAGCAGGATCCCTCCGTAACCGGAGCATATATATAGAGATAGTGGATCTCGTCAAAGAGGTTGTCATAATTCAAATCATGGAAAAACCTCAGATACACTGGCCTCTTGCCAAATATTACGCACGATTCCATGAGGATAATATATATAGGAAATGCCGAGGCTTACGGCCCGTTCCAACATAAAAGTAAATTGTGCACTGCCGACGGTCGAACGACGCAAACCATAGATGCATCTATTAACCTGCTGAGGTGAACGGTCCGCTCCCATGAGAGTGTGGTACATAAATCCTGCCGAGGCGAACGGCCCGATCCCATAATAATAGTAGTAGAAAATACCCCGCTCGCGAATCATACGTGCGACGCAGTCAAACGTAAATTTAAGGAATCACCCCGCTCGCGGATCATACTTGCGATGCTGTCAAATATAAATTTAACATTAAAATAATATCTCTTTCTTGATTCTTTTCAAAATAAGGTAAATTCAGCTTGTAGCTTTTTAAGGAAATTACCCCCTCGCGAAACATACATGCGGCGTGGTTACACATAGTTTTCTTAAGTTATTATGGTATTCCTCAATTCTTTTCAGAGATACGAAGTTCAAATGAAACCTTTTTAATCTTAAGTTCTTCTATTTCAACTCCTTTCAAAACATTTAATAAACAGACTCAATATCGCTCCCTTTCAAGGCAGACAATAAACATAAATCAATAACAATATCAACAAGGCATGATGTGAGCCTAAAACTACCTGGACATAGGCATAGCTAGTAGCTACATACAGACTCTCGTCACCTCGTGCATACGTAGCCTCCACAAATAGATGCGCACAATAATTTAATTTACCTATGGGGTTAATTCCCTCTTATAAGGTTAGAAAGGAGACTTACCTTGCTCCGAAATTCCACAACCTGCTCCGAAATTCCATAACCGGCTCCAAGGCCTCTCCGAAGATTCAAACTGATGCCCGTCGCTCCAAAATTAGTCAAATATGAGGCAACCGAATCAAAATATACTCTAATACTCATAATTAATTATTTTATAACAATTTCCAACTCCGTTCGAAAAGTTGATAAAATCATCCTCGGGCTCACGTGCCCGGATTCTAAAAATATTTAAAGATAAACTTTACCCATAACCCCACGAACTCAAATATATAATTTATTCTCCATTTCATGCCCAAATTCGTGATCGAAATCCAAGAATACCAATTTCTAGGTTTCCTACCAAAATCCCACAATTTCTATAAATTTCCATGTCTAAATCCATATATAAACCATGTATTTAACTTGCAATAGGTGAGAATCACTTACCTTGACATAGATGATGAAGATGGAGCTCCAAATTCGCCACAAGACCGGCTCCCATAGAGAAAATGAAGTGAAAATGGCCACAAATCCTGTTTTAAAACATCTCACTGCCCAGTCCGACTCCTTCTTCGCGAACACGGCAACACCTTCGCGTTCGCGAAGCTCAGCCAACCCATCCCCAGAAAACCTCCTTCGCGTTAGCGTTCCTCACGACGCGTTCGCGAAGGTTTCCACCCTCACTGCTTCACGTTCGCATACCCAGCCTCGCGTTCGCGTAGGCCAAACATCCTCAGGCCCAGTCCTCATTTCCTTCTACGCATTCGCGACTCCCCACTCGCCTTCATGTAGGTTCCTCAAGTTCTTCACCGCGTTCGCATCTCAACCTTCGCGTTTGCGAAGGCCAATCTCAACAGCTCTATAATTTTCCTCTTCGCGAACGCGGGACTTCCTTCGCGTTCGCGAAGAAGGACACCAGCAACAGCAGTTCCCAAGCAGCTCCAAATGATCCGAAACCACTCCGAAACACACCCGAGGCCCCCGGGACCCCGTCGAATCATACCAACCAGTCCCATAACATAACACAAACTTGCTCGAGACCTCAAATCATATCAAACAATATCGAAATCATGAATCACACCCCAATTCAAACTTAATGAAGTTCGAAACTTCAACTTCTACAATCGATGCCGAAACCTATCAAATCACGTCCGATTGTCCTCAAATTTTGCACACAAGTCACAGTTGACATTACGGACCTACTCCAACTTCCGGAATCGAATTCCGATCCCGATATCAAAAAGTCCACTTCCGATCAAACTTCTCAAAAACCTTCAAATTATTAGCTTTAGCCAAATGACTCCAAAATGACCTACGGACCTCCGAATCCACTTTCGGACGCGCTCCCAATACCAAAATTACCATACAGAGCTATTCCCAAACTCGGAATCCCAAATGAACATTGATAACATTAAAATGCACTTCAACCCAAATTTATGAAATTTTTCCAAAATGCCAACTTCTATGATAGGCGCTGAAACGCTCCTAGGTCATCCAAAACCCGATACGGACATACGCCCAAGTCCAAATTCATCATACGAACCTATTGGAACCTTCAATCCCAATTCTGAGATCGTTTACTCAAAAATCCAACCTTAATCAATTCTTCTAACTTAAAACTTCCGAAATGAGAATTTTCTTTTCAAATCATCTCTGAACTTCTGAAATTTCAATTCCGACCACGCGTACCAGTCATAATACCTGAAGTTAAGTTACTCATGATCTCAAACTGCTGAACGACGCGCTAGATCCCAAAACGACTGATCGGGTCGTTATAGGTTTTATTTAGTGGTAGATTTTTATTTTTAGTTGGTCGGGTTAGGTGTATGAGTGAATTTTCTATGTTTCGTTTCGATGTTAATTATTTATTTGGTCCAAAAATATAAAAATTCCATGTGGACTGCTACGTCACATTTTTCCACCGAAAAGTTTGATAATTCTGGTTGAATGACCATTTGTATGCAATAAGAATAATTGAGTGACTTTTCTATTACAAATGAAAGAAAAGTGACTTTAGTCTATAATTTTGGATAGTTGGGTGATGATGAGTGATAGACTCCAAATTTGAGACATTTTGTGTCCTGGGTGAATGTACATGCTCGTTCCTCCAAAATCACAAAATCTATGGAGTATGTTTAGAGAACTTGGAAACACTAGATTCCATATTTGTTGCTGATCAATTGGAAGGAGAGTTTTACAGAAATCCCTAAAGTAAAGAAGTTACTAGTTGTTTGCTAGTATTCAGGGCGTAATGTAACGTCTATTGAAATGTGTCATTTCTTTTTCTTCGTATTCATATGTCAAGAACTATTAAACTCTTATATCTTTTCGAATTTGAAAAGGTATTTATCGGTAATTTTAAAATTAAACAGAATATATCATTTTTAGGATTCATATTAGTTTTTGTGTTTAATTATTATATTCGGTTAACCTTGAAAGCATACATCAACAAAAAATTATTATTAAACGACTAAGAAATTAACTATCATGTGTTACTAAAAATTTCTCTTATAAAAATATTTTAATAGATCATATGTTTGCCAGTCCTTTTTTATTTTTATTAAATATATTCACTTATCAAAACTTTATCTATAATTTTAACGAAGTAAGATTGAAATTATATTCATGTAACAACCAAAACCCAAAAAGGCCGAACCAATCCAAACTGATATAGTTGGTTTAGTTTGATTAGGATAAAAGCCTAATCAACTCAACCCATGCGCATCCCTATCTACAATACTGGAGGTAAGTGAATAATATGAGCTTAAGAGGCTCTGGCTGTGTGCCTTGCATTTACCCACTTTTGATGATTCTCTTGTATGATATGTACGAGCAAAATTGGTGAGAGTGCAAATACATCTTGGTTATCTGCCCGGTTCCTTTATAATTTGCCTTCATTTGTTTGTTTTTCTTTTCTAGTGCATATTTGTTGTTTCCTCTTTTAATTTATTCACATCTCATGTGTTTTGCCACTGGAGGCAGATAACATAGGAAATACTTCGCTTTTTATTATAATTTATCCATTTAAAATACGGAAAAGGACCTAAAGTACCTTGAAGTTTTGAATTTGGTACAATAATGGGTTCCTTCCATCTTTGCGAATAAAAATATACCTACCGTTTAACTTTTGGCTCGGTCATGCCCCTATTTCTAACAACATTTTATTTTTTAAAAAAAATTAATCCACGTGTAATATATTTATTGGTTGAACTTAAAGACCAGCCCTAATACATTAACCCATCTGTAACCCGCCCCATAAACGCCCATTGCCGACCTGCCTCCCTTTAATTCGTTTTAACCCAAAGAACCAATTCTTTAAAGACGCAACAAATTCTTCTTCCTCCTCTTTTCATTAGGGTTTTTCAAATTCTCTATCTCCCATCTCCTACCTCCCAACTTTGTATCTTCTTCTAAAATTTACATTAATATATAACTATTCTTCCTTTAGGTTCAAACTTCTGAATCTTCTTCTCTTGACCAAGGTGATTCTCATACATGTTATTGCGGATTAATTGCCAACTATTTTACTGCTACAATACCTATGAATGGTGGTCGTAGATTCTACAAATGTTATCGTTCTGAGAAGAATGGTTGTCGTTATTGGGAATGGTGCGATGAACAATTTCCACGCCATGTGTCAATGTTTATCCATAATCAAAAAATTTCATTTAATGCCCTTCGTCAAGAAAGGAACAAGTTGAAGCAAACTGCGGCTGATATGGTTCGTAACAAAGTTGCAGATCTGAACAAAGTATCTGCCTTGGAGGAGAAAGATTCCAATTTGGAATTAAAAGTGAATCGATTGAGAAAATTACTCCTATAGTCATGGGCTACTTTTGTGTTTTTTGTCGCGGTCAAGATGATGAATTGAGAAGTTGGTGACAAATGTTGATGAAGTATTTCAAGATTCTGCATATTTCTACTTTTTTTTATGTCAAGTAGTTATTGTTTTGGTCATTTGTGTCGATGTTGGATGGGTTGTTAAGTGGAGGAAATGATCAGATTAGTGTTTTGATAGTAAAGGTAGTAGTATTTGTTTTGGTTATTAGCGTTGGTTGATCTAGTGTTAGTAGTTTTTAGGTAATTTGCAGATTAGTGGTTCTTTGGGTTAAAACGAATTAAAGGGGGCGGGTCGGTAATGGGGCGGGTTGCAGGTGGGTTAGTGTATTAGGGATGGTCTTTAAGTTCAACCAATAAAAATATTACACTTGGATTAAAAAAAAGTTTTAAAAAAAACTGTTAGAAATAGGGGCATTGTTGGGACCGGTTGGGTCGTTATAATTTTTATTTGAAAAGGTGGAAGAAGGGCATTATTGTACCAAATTTGATACTTCAGGGGCACTTTAGGCCCTTTTTCGTTTAAAATATAATGTATAGTCGAGTTCAATATGTGCATTATATTATGACAAGTGAGCTTACTTTTTTTATTCTAAGCCCAAGTAGCTTGTATATAGAGCTAGTAAAACGGGCCAGCCCAACCCAACCCAGCCCAAGTTTCGTGGGCTTTTAAATTTGGAAGGCTAGGACGGTCCGACCCGCTACATGAATGGGCCTTAAAATAGCCAGCCCAGCCCAGCCCTAAAGGGTTGTGGGCTAGGGCGAACTGGCCCTTCAATTATTTTTTAGAAAAAAAGAATTTCTTTAAATCCTTAAATATTTTTTCATGACATAGTCGATTAATCGTGTAAACAACTTCTATTTTCTTATAGCGTACAAAAAGCTTGATATTTGACGAGGAATCTCGTAATTGAAATGCAAATTCTCTATATCTCTAGCTCTTCTTTTTTAAAGTTATATGAATATTTTCTTAATGCTTTTCTTTCATTTTCCTCTGATTCGGGGATTGCTTCAATAAGTTTATATGCTGAGGTTTTTTAACTTAAGATTAACATCATTTGTTGATTTCATCATTGTAGTCCTTAAATTTTTTAAGATTCCTGAATTTTGCTAGTGGTCAATTTGTTTTTTGTGCATTTAAAATTGATCTTTTTCTATACTGAAAAGCAGTTTAAATATTAATAATATATTAAAGTAATCCAAACTGATAATTGGCCACTTAAAGTAATATTTTCTTTTGAAACAAGATTATTACTGGCCACCTAAAACTTTTCGAGTTCGTTATTAATTAAGCAAAAGAAAAACTAGTTTTGTCATATTACATGCATGTCAAAAATCTAAATTCTAGTTGATATGGAACGGTAATTGAGCAATCTAGGGTTGGGGAATGGGGATTACAGTTAATAGGCTTTTTAGTGTTTACTTTTTTAAATATTAAATATTTAATAGCTAATTAATTTAAATTTAATTAATTTTTGTCCCACGAGTCGTCCCAGGCCCAGCCTCAGTCAAGCCTCAAGGGCCAACGGGCTGACTTGGGCCGAGCTTATATGCCTCAGTTTTAAAGAGGTTTTTACCTTCATATACTACATATGAAACTTTATTACCCTCCCTAATCAAGTTTTAACTTAATTACATGTCCATATACAATTTACCAATTATATACAAATTATTTTTAAATGAGTAACCTCTTATATTAGGAATTGAATAAAGAATTAGTTATTTTCCATCCATGTTCTCTCTGTCTCCTGCGCTTTCTCTCTCTCTCCGTCTCTCTCTCCTGCGCTTTTTCTCTCTCTGTCTCTCTTTGTCTCTCTGTCTCTATTCTTTCCCCAATTTGTCTTCCTCCGGTATTCTCTACTTTTTATCCTTTCATGTTGTATATATTTTTAATGGAATTCATCAATGGATTTCAATCGTTTTACTATGGAGTTTTAACTTAGCAATTTTCTTTCATGTTGCACAATTGGTGTTCAAATTGAAATTGTCAATCAATAAATTTTGAAAGTGTTTGACTCTCCACTATTGACAACCATTAAAAAGTTTTGAAGCTTTGATTTCGAATTTGGCAAATAATCATTATTTGTTTGAATTGGATGTTGTTGCAAACAATTGGGAATATTGTTTGGAGTTTATATCTCAATTTTTGAGGGTGTTTGGTAAAGATTAGACTTGATTTTGGCTGAATTTCAGATTGAAACTCGTCGTCGAAGAAGAAGAAGAAGAAGAAGAAGAAGAAGAAGAAGAAGAAGAAGAAGAAGAAGAAGAAGAAGAAGAAGAAGAAGAAGAAGAAGAATACATGACATACAATATACTTACGAAAGTGTAGTTAAGTTATATTATAATTGTATGTAAATTGTATGTTGTTGTAGTTATATATATATTTTTATTTAAATATTATATGAAAGTTGAAAAATAGTTGGATAATGTAAGAATCATTGTATAAAATATGTATTTATGTTATCAATACTATCTTTTTACATAAAGTTGTTGATATGTATCAAAATTGTATTAAGAGAGAAGGTTTTAATTGGAATTTTAGGGAGGAAGAAACGCATACCACATACAAATTATATACAAAATACATACAAAAGACATATTGTATAAAATTTGTATGAGAATTATATTTAAGTTGTATGATGTTGTAGTTGTATTTAACTGGGTAGAAATAATGTATGAAAGTTGTAGATAAGTTGTAAGTAAGTTGTATACCATATAATTAGTTGTATGAAATTTATTTTTACTATGTATGTTGTTGTAGATATTTAAATTTGTACGAATTTTATTTTTAATTTGTATGTTGATGTACCATACATTCTTCTTTTCTCAGTTGATTTATTAAGGAAAGAAAAGTAGAGAATGAATTCCAAATCGACTCATGTGCACTGATTCATCTTTGTTTGAAAGGAAAAAACTTGAATATTGATGGGAACTAAATGATTTTGGTGGAGAAATTTCAAATTTTACATTAAAAGCGACATCATCGCACTTCGGAGAAACTGACTTTTATGTGAGATTTGAATTTTGTGTGAGAAATTAACTGGGTAGCATAGATTCTTGTTGGAAATACTAATACAAAGTTGAATCCAAAGTTTGGAGGCGATTGAATTTAATTTAAAATTTGCTAAAACTTTGAATCTGCTCAATTATGCTTTAAGTTGTATGATGTTGTAGTTGCAAGATCGGCAACCTAGGTCTACTTCTCCTAATAAAATTGGACCAAAGGAAAAAAGAAGTTGGGCATGAATTACGCTGCAAATTCCAGTTACAACAAGGAAGTGGCTGGGATTTTGAATTGTTATGAGACCGGGTTGAATGGGGATGAATTGGGCAAAGCTATAAAGACAAGTAGTGAGGAAGGCTTAATTATTGTGTTACGCAATATTATTCCAAGTAGAGATAGAGAGTAGAGTTATTATTTCTAAAGTTAGTACGTACAGTTTTCCTTTGCATCTAAATGTTCATAATTAGTAATTGACCTAAGTCTTCTCAATTAGTAATTGACCTTATAAGAAAAGGAAAATACAACAAAGCATCTAATACATTAATCATCTGAACCGCACAAGAAATTCTTAACGATTTTATTGAACTTCCCTCCCTGTTCTAGTTGGGGTACATGAGATGCATTCTTAATGATTTCCAATCTAGCCTTCTCTCCTAGAAACCTACAATTTATGAATCAAATAAAAGTCATCTAAATAAGGAATTTTAGTTTTTCTATAGCTAATTACGGGCAGGAGGAGATTGGGGTTGTCAATGATAAGGAGATGTAACTGAGCAGGTGGCAGAGAACATGAAAGAAAAGAGGAGAAAAAATAGGAAAAAAATATAACTAAATCCCTAATTTAAGGCATTAATAATGGATTGTATATAATTTGTAAGTAATCCTTATCTAGGGCGGGCAATATATAAAATTAGGATTGTCACGACCCAACTCCATGTCAGGCCGTGATGGCATCCAACACCGTTGCTGGACAAGCCAACAATGAACAATTTAGTGATTTTCCATTTTTGTTTATTAAGCAATTCCAACATTTAGCTTTACTTACATTTAAAGCATTTGATAAATAACGGATTTTTAAGGCAAACAAACGGAAATATCTAAAAGCAGTTATAACTATTAAACTACAACCCAAAAATCAAAGTCTACTAATACATGCCAAGATCTAGTGTCACAAATGTGTGGGCAATTAGTAGAATATACAAAGATGACTATCCCACTGTCTGAAACATAATAGACAGATAAAAATAAAAGAGAAATTCCGGCATGCTGCTGAATGGCTCAGAAGGGGGAAGCTCACCATGAAGTCTCGGTCCAAGATCAGGTTTGCGCGCCGGGCGGGTAACTAGATGCACCAGCCTCAGATCCTGTACAATTAAGTACAGAAGCATAGTATGAGTACATAAACAATATGTACCCAGTAAGTATCCCGCCTAACCTCGAAGAAGTAGTAACGAGGGGTCGACTTGACACTTATTAGGGCCAATAATAATATAATTAAAGTGTTATGCTAAGTATAGATATCATGAATAATTCAGACAGTTCAATAACGGGAAGAGATAAGTACTTCTTTCAAAAATTAAAAATTTCAATTTCGGTCATATCATTTAACCACTTACATCTCAAGGCATTTAAGCAGTATAAATCACGGAGAGTTTCAAATAATTAATATGCGCAATTATGTCGAGGTCGTACGGTCCGGTCCAACATAATATTAAATTGTGCACTGCCGGAGGGTCGAACGGCGCGAACCATAGATGCATCTATTTACTACCGAGGCGCTCGGCCCGATCCACAAATAGCAATTTTTTATTAAGAAACACGAATTCTCATTTTACAATCAAGTATTCTAATAAACTCTTTAAATAGGTGAACTTAGCCCTTTTTCGAATTCTTTTGTCAAATTCTAACATGATTTGACTAATTGAATTAGCAAGTAAGGGCACAAACATTTCGAATAAGGTATGATACGGTTCCTAAACCACACGGACAATAGCAAAATAGTAGCTACGTACGGTCTCTCGTCACCTCGTACGTACGTAGCCCCCACAAATAGGTACACACATTTATTTAATTCAAGAACGCACCTTAAAGCCTACTTCCCAATTCAAGAACGCGCTCAAACCTCCAAATTTGACGCCAAACGACTCGAAGCTAGTCAAACATTTCATAAACTAATCAATCTATGCTCAAAAGTTCATAATTCCACCATTTAAGTGATTACCCAACCTAAATTGTAAGATTCCTAAAATTTATCCCCGGACCCACATGCTCGGATTCCAAAAATTTTTAAAGAAGATTGTTACCCATAACCTTAGAAATATGAATATATGATTTTTACTGTATTCCATAACAAATTTCGTGGTTAAATCTCATTTTTATCAAAAATCTAGGTTTTCACCTAAACCCATAATTTTTACTAATTTACATGTTATAATCTACCTATAAACTATGTATTTAACTCATATTATGTAGAAATTACTTACCTCACAAAGCTAGGTCTAAATCCCCTCATTCAAAGCTCTCAAATCACCCAAGAGTGAGAGAAAATGTGATAAAAATGGCCTAAGTCCGTATTAAATGAGCCCTCACTGCCTAGCGACTTTCGCACTCGCGGTGCTTTGGGCCGCACCTACGGTCCCGCACCTGTGGCAAATGCCACGCAGGAGCGCCTTTCCCTCATCTGGTCAGGCTCCGCATCTGCAAACAAGAAGGACCGCTTCTGCGAGCCTAGCCGCACCTGCGACCATGTCTCTCTCGCACCTATGCTCACGCGGGTGCGCCCAATCTTCCGCATCTGCGGATTTTGGGATGCCCTCCATTTCTCGCTTCTGCGACTCATGGCTCGCACCTGCGGCTGACCAAGTGCAGGTGCGATTATGACAGATTTGGGAGCTTCAGTTGTTGCTCCAAGCTCCCAACTTGGTCCGAGCCTCGTCCGATTGACACTAAGGGCCCCCGGGACCCCGCCTGAACATGCCAACAAGTTTAGAATTATAAAACGAATTAGCTCGAACTCTCGGAATGCCCGAAACAACATTAAAACTAAGAATCACACCCCAAAACCAATTGAATCAAACATATGAACTTCAAGTTCTTCTATTCACTCAAAATGCGCCAAAATGTACTTAGACTACTCGAATTGACACCAAATTTTGCGTGCAGGTCTTAAATTATATTATGGAGCTATTCCCGGTCTCAAATTCCGTTTGGACCTCGATATCACAAAAATCACTCCAAACCAAATTTAAAGAACTTCTAAAACCTTCAAGAATCAACTTTCACTATTAGGCGCCAAAACGCTCCCGGGTCATCCAAAACCCAATCCGAACATACGCCCAAGTCCGAAATCACCATACGAACCTATTGAAACTGTCAAATCTCGATTCCGAGATCGTTTACTCAAAATATTGACCGAAGTCAAACTTGGTCTTTCAAGCCAACCTTAAGAAACCAAGTGTTTCGATTTCAACCCAAACTCTTCTAAATCACGAACCAACCATTCCTGTAAGTCATAAATCAGTAAAAGAAAGTAGGAAAGTCTTATTTAGGGGAACATGATTCTAGCAAGTAAAACGATCGGTCGGGTCGTTACAAGGACAATTTTGGTAAATAAGTTTCAAATATTATATAGGAAGGAAAAAAATCCCAATTTTAAATGGGCGCAAAAAATTCTAGCCCAACCCTACCCAAGTAGCGGGCTGAGTTGGGCTGGCCTCACGGGCCAAGCCCATTTTGACGGCTCTACTTGTATACCACTATAAATTTAGGAAAAATGACACTATATAGCTGCTGTAAAAATAATAGCCGAAAAATATATAAAATTTATAATTCTTTTGTATATATATACATTCTATATGTTATATACAAAAATTATATAATTTTTATATATTTTTTTGGCTACTAGATGTAAATAATTTCTGACGCAAGTTAAAAGTGATAATAACCCTATAATTTTCTTCCATGAGGTTCACATTGTCTCCTAGGAAGATGGTCCTTCACATTTTTCTCCTAGCATTTAGTGAAATGTAAATATCGTGACTTATTTGTTGAGACACTTTAAAGGTTTTAAAACGATGTTTTTTTTTCTTTTAAAAAAAAAAAAGAAACTGTAGAAATGCATAACCAATTAGAAAAATTTTATGCCGTTTAGGCTTTTGTTTTTACTGTGATCATTTGGACATTGGTATTGGTATTAGTCCGCGCTTTTCGGGGGCACAAACCTTATTAAGCTCAATGGGTATTTTGCATAAATTACTTAATATTTTAGATATGTATTGGTCTTATTTTCTAATTTTGCTCGACAATTTACGAGTAGCATTGGGAAAAAAAACTCAACTTCTCATATGTCAACATTAAAACAATAAGGGTTTGTTTAGAAAGTCATGTGTAATTACTAGGCTGTATAATTATTAGAGTAGTAATTACACCTTCTAGTAATTGCATAATATAGTAATTACAATATCGTGTTTGTTTATGTCATGTATTATTTGGTTGTACAAGTGTAATTACATAGTTATATAAATACTCCTATTTTTTAGATTAACATATAAATAGTTTCACTGTGATAAATATTGTGTTGTGTATATTTCTTGTTTATTTTGATGTATTGAAAAACATATTTTTTAAGAAAATATATTAAATAATTACACATCATAAAAATAATTGTATCTTTCATATAAATAATATTGTAAATTAAAAGTGAACAACGAAAATTTCAATAACAAGTTAAAATTCTTTACCATGTACATGTGCACTAAGCAATACATCATTATTTTGATCTTTTTGCTATATCTGCACATCTCCTTATATATCTAATCACTGTTTTGTTCTTTTTCAATGCTTTATATATATTCTACTTTCATATATATATATATACAAAAAATGATATATATATATATATATATATATATAGATAGATAGATAGATAGATAGATAGATAGATATAGATATAGATATATATATATTCTTAAGAAAGGGAAAGAGAAAAATATCTTACCTGGGTCCTGGAGTTGCAAGACACGTTGGGAAGAAGTGGAATGCTCTGCCTTTTTTGCTCCCAGATGAAAAATATATTGAAAGGGAAAAAAGGAATTGGAAAGTTTGCCTTGTAATTACTGTAGGCATGTAAAACATTTATTGAATTTAAATTTAGTAAATAATTTGGATTATATTTTAAATATACTAGTCCAAATAAATATAATGGACTAATATAATTAAATAAATTATATAAGTCCAATATTGTTAAATAGATAACTCTTAATCCATTGAGTCATCCCATTAAGTGGGGCTACAAGTGACGAGCCCACTTCTTTAAGCCCAAGATGCCATCTTCCTAGATGCCCAGTCGGCGCCACGTGTCAAATGACGTGGCACGCCAAGTGAAATGGAAGAGCCAATAGGATCGTGCCACATGTCAAAATGACAAGGCATGCCAAGTCAAATTAAAAGGCCGATGAAACCGTACCACATGTGCAAGTGACATGTTCTGACCAATTAAATGCGGTCTTGTCACGCTTCGATCTGATTGGTCGGAAAGAGTTTGTTCCCATCACAACTCTTCCCTCCCACAACTATAAATATGGGTTTTCATAACCCAGAAAGGGGACCAGAAGTTATAACAAGAAGACACAAGGGAGCTCATGGATCAGAGGCCACAATTCTCTGCATACTGCAAGTGTTCAAACATTCAAGCACTTTAACACAAATTTCAAGTATTCAAGATCAAGAAAGAAGTCAAATCAAATACAAGGCGTTCATGATCAAGGCTACTTGTTCGTGATAGAATTCGTGGCGACTATCAAAGCGTTCATGATGGATAAATCAAATTCAAATTCAAGATCAAGCTCAAAGGCCATTGAATTTATATTTGAAAAGTAAAATCAGAGGAATCATAGAGATTGTAACACTCATACTATTTGAAATCAAATACAACGATTATTGCAATATTTTTTGGTCTCGATTATTTTCTTGACGTAAATTTATTATCTACAATTACATCATGTAATTACACCTAATTCTTTACCCCCTCTTAAGAATTGGAGAGTGTAATTACTCCCTCCCAATTACACCAAATTTCTCACTAATCAAGTAATTACTTGATCAAACAAACACATTAAAATAAATCATTACACTCTATTACACCCAAATCTAATTCCCTTATGTCTTTCCAAACAAGCTCTAAACGAAGGACGGAACAACATTTCTCGGAAACGTATATGTGAAGCTGTAGATTAGAATAGTGAAGGAGATATAAGTCTAAACATTGTTTTAAAAGGTGAATGCGCAGAGCTAGATATTTTGCTTATATTATAGACCCGCAGTCATTTTATATCTAATATATTGTAGTAAATAAAAGAAAAATTATAAATTATTTATAGAAAAACATTTAAAAATTTATATAAAACGTAAAAAAAGCTTGATTTAAAGTTTTAGGTGCAATAATAATATATGCCTATGAAGATGTAAAAGATGAGTCAATTACTTAAATGATCACTTAACTATCCGAAATTATCTAGTAAGTCATCTTTCTTCCGTTTGTAACAGAAAAGTCTAACACTCAGAAGGCCACTCGACCAAGTTTTTTAAACTTTTGATTGTCAAATACCTATTTTTCCTATAACTTTTGTCTTCTTTTTATTTTTAATTTTGTAATATTATAATTTTTTTCTCTTTTTGATCTTCATTATAGACTTACCTATAGAACAAATAAATTTTATTTATAAAATATTAGTTTTCTAGCATATATAATGTCGGAATAATAAAATAATTGAGCATAATTTCAAGAATATATAATGTTATTATAAAATATACCTCTACTTTAAATAATTATTTTTTATATTACGTGCATGAAATATATATTTTGAAAACTTTTATTTTCTTTCATTTTCAATTTTGTAAATAATATTTTGAGTTTTTGTTATTAATATTAAAATTATTAGTACGAACAAATTATTCTAATTATATTTTTAATATGCTTAATATTTTATTATTCCAGCATTATATATGTTTAAATACTTTTTTTTCTTTTATAGATAAGTCCATAATATAAATTAAAAAGAGAAAAAAAATTATAATATTAAAAAGTAAAAAAAAGGGATAAAAGGTGATAATTTAGAAGGTAAAATAGGTATTTAGCAATCAAAAGTTTGAGAAATCTAATTGAGTGACCTTCTGAGTGCTATATGCATATTTAAGTGACTTTTCTCTTGCAAACAAAAGAAAACTAACTTTAGTAGATAATTTCGGATTGAGTGACCATTTGAGCAATGGACCACGTAAAAGAGCTTGATTTAAAAGCGACGTGAGTGCTAACTTTACCTTTGATGTGCAGAAAGATTGCCATCACGCTCGATTTGTTTTTTGAGTTTTATATGTGTCTGCTAATGCAGAGATACGTGCGAAATATGAACTATTACAATGACCAAGCTGAAAATTGTTATCTTCATTTTTTCCTGAGCTCAGCATCTTTTTTCTTTTTTAAGCAAATATGGCACTGGGCTGGTTGCCTAGTGACTAATATATATTAATAAAATCCCATTAAAATGGGTGCATAATAATACAAATAGTTTGTAGTGAAATAAAATATTGAATCACAGCTAGATAATTCAAATATAGTAGCTATTACAAAGGTGTAAATTATTTGCTTTCCATTAGTATGTAGTGCAGATGGATCCAAATGCCCCGTGCAAAAAGAAGTAGCACCACTATCGCTCTCACCAGGCGCCAGAATTTGCATGATCAAGGCATTTTGTGAATTCTAATGGATCACACTATTGTAATGAAGCAATCCAGATCTGTACTGGCAGACACATTTGTTGTTCCATGTGAAATTCCTTACTTTTGGTCCTTGGTAATAAGTCGTGATCTCTTATTCAAAATGAAGGCATAAGCTATTTGTCACTACATGCATCTGAGAATCTTATATCCAAATTTGATGGACACAAGTATTGCTGCAGTTTGAAGTAAGTATCAGTAAAAAGATTTAGTGGACAGTACCAAGGATGTTTCTTTATGTCTATGTTGCCTTAGCTTGCTGCTTTGAAAAGCTCTGTAATATTTCAATTTTTTTTATCTCCAGATTGAGTGTGAAAACACCCTAATACCACTAGATAATGATCCACAAAAACCTAACACATAAGATTTTGTTGAATCAGCAGTTCATCATGTGATTCCTGTGAGTAGCAAACACTGTCCAGTTCAAAGTGTTTATGCTTATGCACAATATTAATTGAAACCATAAATACTTGACAGTGCTAGTTTGTTCAATTTGAATTTGAGCCATTGCTGCCTTGTCGCATTGTGTGCAAACTGATGTGTTGGTTGCCTGTATTGGAGATGACATACAGTGCCAAGCCACCTCCATTATGCGCCTGTTTCCTTGCCAATAGTACCATCATTGAGGGGGCAATTTCCTTGCTATCCTAATCCTAAGATTAGGAATCCGCGCTTTGTCTTGATTGATTAATGTTTTTCCTTTTCTCGGCAATTCAAAGAAGGAGTGAAATGAAACTGGACCTGCATAAGAAAAAACAATGTTAGTTAAATAATCTGCCACTGTATTTCCTTCCCTTAGTACATATTGGAAGATGACATTGAACTGATCCTTCTTCTCCTTTATCCTCCTCACATCTGTTCCAATGCACCATGGGGGATCCCATTCCCCTTCAATTATCTTCTTCATTGTCAAAGAGTCAGTCTCAATTATGAGAGGGTGTAGCTGCTTTTCCACACAGTAGGCCAAGCCTTCAGCAATGCTTTTGCTTCAGCTATAATGTTGGATGTTTCACCTATTTCCTTAGTTGTAGCATACACTAAATCTCCATGACAATCACGTATGCAAAAGCCATATGAACTAGGTCATGGATTCCCCCTAGAAGCACCATCTGTATTACACTTAAATCAACTCTCAAATAGAAACTCCCATGTTACTCTCTTGGTCATTACGTAATGTTTGTAACCTTCAAAGAACTTGATCATATCCGGCCACATTAATAGAATATTTTGCATCCAAGGGTATCTGGCCTTTGCAAGACTATGTAGAGTCTTATTTACCTCGTGAATGATCCTATTGTAAGATATAGATCCTCCATATTTCATTGTATTTCTTCTCTTCCAAAGCTCTCATGTAACCACCATAGGTACTGCCTGAATTAGTGGCTTAATCTTTTGGAAACAATGTGTTTCCAGCATGCTCTTATAACTTGATGTACCTGCACCATGTTGACAATTATACCTTCTTCTTGAAGGAATATTTTCCACACCCTGTTTGCAGTTTCACTTTTAAGGAATAGATGTTGGATTGTGTCTTCTTTTGGATTCAAGCAGCACCAACACTTGAACACCACCATATAACTATTTCTCCTCCAAAAATCATCAGTTAGTATCTTACCTTTCCACAATCTCCATAGGAAGAATGAGATTTTAAAAGGAAGACCTTTAATCCACATAGTCTTGTATTCTGCATTTGTAGGTGCCCTATGTCTTATGTTCTGCCAAGCACTTCCCATTGTAAATCTCCATGTGGATGTTGGCATCCACTTAGGAGACTCCCAGTATTCATCATTGCCATTAAAGTTCACTTCTTGCCTTATATGGTCTGCAATATCTGCAGGGAACGATTGCTCAAGAAGATAATCATTCCAACTGTCTTATTCTCTCAGTTGAGCCACTTCCTGCAGCTCTTCATTAATAGGAAAATCTGGAGGTACAACATTATATAAAGCACCTAAACCAGTCTAATTTTCATTCCACACATTGGTAGAACCCTTATTCATCTCCAATAATATGTCATGTTCTACCTCTTCCCTTGCTTCTAATATTTTCCTCCACACATGTGAACCTTGTCTAAATAGAACAACTGTAGGTAGTTCTTTCTTACAGTACTTATTCTACATGAAGTTTAACCATAGGGACTTATTTGTTCTCAACTTCCACCATAGCTTGGCAAATAAAGCCTTTGATATATCAAAAAGTGATCTAAAACCTAGACCACATTCCTCTTTTGGTAAGCTTAAGTTAAGCCATTTTGCCCAACGCCTGCTTCTTCCTTCTTCTTTGTTACTCCAGAAAAATCTCGCAAAGGTTTTGTGCAAATAGTCCAACACATTGTGAGAAGGGTCCAGCACTGATAGCATATAAGTGGGCATACTTTGAAGGACACTAGTTATAAGTGTTGCCTTGCCACCATAAGATAGTAGCTTTCCTTTCCAGAAATGCAACCTTGCTTTCACCTTCTTTATGACATCATTGTAGTATTCCTTCCTCTTTCTTGTGTAGAATACAGGGCATCCTAGGTAAATGAATGAAAATTTTCCTTGTTAAAATCTTGTAATTGTCCCTACATTAGAGGAAATAGATCTTGCCACTTTAGCATGTATGAAATATGAGCTCTTTGTTCTATTTATAAGTTGTCCAGAAGTGTGCTCATATTGGGTGATAACCTCCACCACCTTTTCTATGGAATATGGATCAGCAGAAACAAAGATGATTGTGTCATCAGCATAAGCCAAATGATTTAATGGATCAGTCCACTTTGGCATTTCAAAACCTTTAAAGCTTTTATCTTCAAACAACTTATTTAGTGACCTTGATAGTACCTCAGCTGAAATGATGAACAAAGCTGGTGATAAAGGATCTCCTTGCTTGAGACCTCTTGTGGACTTGAAAAACCATGTTGATTGTCCATTAACAAGGACTGAATACCAATTGTTTGATAGCAGATTCCAAATCATGTTGATAAAGTGCTCAACAAATCCCATTTTTCTCAACACATGAAGTAGGTACTTTCATGAAACCCTATCATAAGTCTTAGCGATATCCAACTCGATCACAACATTAGCTGGCTTTCCCCTTAACCTTATATCAGTTACACTCTCCTGAGTAAGTAAAATATTCTCAAAGATAGTCCTTCCTTTAACAAATCCAGATTGATTGGGGGAGATCAGAGAAGGAAGAATCTTCTCCAACCTATCATGCATTACCCTTGATAAGATCTTGTTTATGAAATTACTAAGACTTATTGGTCTTAAGTCTGAGAATGTGGTAACTAAAGCTTTTTTTGGCAGTAGTACCAGATTAGTGTGAGTTAGTGTGAGTTACTGATTTTGGTAATGGAGCTCCACTATAAAAGATCTGCAGCATGTTAGAGATGTCTTCACCTACTATATCCCAACACTCTTGATAGAAGATTCCGGTGAAACCATCAGGTCCACTTGTACTATCTCCACTCAAAGCAAATACTGCTCCCTTTACCTCTTCTATAGTAGGCATTCTAAATAGCTCCTTGTTTTGTTCCATTGATACCACAAAAGGAACATTACTCAGAATATCAAAGCTTGTTGGATCACCATCATGACTAAACTGATTTTTGAAGGAAATCTACTGCTTCCTTGGCCAATAAATGGTCCTGCGTTTCAATCCATACCCCATCTCCATTCTGGATCCTATTAAGTTTAAATTTTTGCCTCTTGCCATTGACATGGTTGTGAAAGAATCTAGTATTTCTATCCCCTTCTGCAAACCATGTCATGCCTGCTTTCTGTTTCCAGTATTGCTCCTCAATGCTCAAGTATCTTTTCAATTCTGCCTGTGCCTTTTGGAGGACAATTTTATTGTCAATTGTTGGTTCCTCCTCAAACAACATTTCCTTGATTTTAACTATATCTTCCCTAATGGCCAGCTGCTTAAATATATCTCCATATGTCAGCTTACTCCAATTAGAAAGTGCTATCGTCACCCTTCTCACCTTTTGTTTGAACATCCATAATGGATCTCCAATGAAGTCTGCTACCCAATTCTGGCAAACTACATCCTTGAAAGTCTCATGCTTTATCCAGAAATTTAGTAATCTAAAAGGTTTCACAAGATGTGTTGTGTTAGCTCCCCAAATCATCAGCAAAGGTGCATGATCTGAACCTGTTCTTATGAGATGTTCCATTTCAATGTTGGGGAAAAGACTTTGGAAAGGCAAATTGACTAATATCCTGTCCAACCACTTGAAAATACACTTAGCTTCTTATTTCAAGAACATATTGCCTGGAAAATTTATTTGGATTGTTTTCGAGAAGATATTGAATCCATGTTAGTTGTCCTGTAAAGCAGTCAATACTTTCTACATTGCATATAAAATTTCAAGTTGGCTAGATGTTACAATTACACAACTCCGAGGTGTGACATATGACTATAATATACTCAAGATCCACCAGTCTTTTTCTTGAATAACTTATTCTTGGTGGACTGGCCCCTCTAAACCAAAAGTCGATCAACCCCAATAAAAAATGACTTGATGGGGTGGAGTTTGTTAGTAGCCCTTGTGAATTTTCAAGAGTTTTTGCTGAACAAAAAAGTATACTAACTTGATTCTTCCCACTGGAAAAACGCCCAGAAACAGATCTAGAAAGAAATGGCTTATGCTGTTGTAACTTCACTTATGACAACTCTTGAACAAGTGTTGCAATTCAATCCAAGTTTGATATCTGAAAGCAAGCTGCTTATCGATTCTCTTTATGGAAGACTTTCTTCATTGCAAGCTTTTCTTGAGGATGCGGGAAAACGGATCAATGATCAAGAAGCGTTGACTATTTTGGAGAAGAAGATCAGAGATGCAGTGTATAAAGCAGAAGACACAGTTGATTTGTGCTTAAAAAGAATCCATGTGGCTGACATTGATAGCAATCAAGACAACGCTCGTCGTATGCTTTATGACGAGTTGCAGCAAATAGGAAAGGTAATGGATTCCATACAAGAAGAACTGATGAAATTCAAGAATGAGAACCAACATATCAAAGATCTCCCTGAAATAAATTTTTTCCCTCTCCGCTCATCCGGACATGTCGTGGATGAGGAAAATGCTTTTGTCGGAATGGAGAATGTCTTCAACAAGGTACTCAATCAACTCATTGGAGGGAATGCACGGGAGCTGAATGTCGTTTCAGTTGTTGGTATGGGCGGTATTGGTAAGTCAACTCTTGCCGGAAGTATTTTTAGGAATACATCAGTATTCTATCACTTTGATGTCTCATCATGGGTAACTGTCTCTCAAGAATATGATGTTAGAGAAATGCTTTTAGATGTTTTAAGCTTTGGTACACCGTCTCTGAAGGCAATGTATAGTAATTTGAGCAATGACCAACTATTAGAGCAAGTGTATAGAAAACTAAAAGGCAAGAGGTATTTGATAGTTTTGGATGATATATGGAGTATAGAGGCCTGGAACCTAGTCATAAGATCATTTCCCGATGATGAAAATGGAAGTCGAATCATGTTAACTACGAGGCTCTCAGAAGTAGCAATTTCTGCTGGTAATGGTTACACTTTTAACATGCCTTTCCTTAATCTGGAAAATAGTTGGAAACTATTGGCCGACAAGGTATTTGGTATCGCAGGCTGTCCTCTTCGATTGGAGTCAATGGGAAAGCAGATAGCACAACAGTGTCAAGGATTACCTCTCTCTCTCATTGTCATAGCCGGGCTTCTCCCCAAGATCAGTAGGACATATAAGGATTGGAAAAAAGTTCTCGAAAGCATGAAATCACATGAAGGTTCAACCTCTGAGCAGTGTTTAGCAATATTGGCTTTGAGTTATAACTACTTGCCTTGTAGCTTAAAAGCTTGTTTTCTTTATATGGGCGCTTTTCCTGAAGATGAAGAAATCCCTGTGGATAAGTTGATCAAAATTTGGGTTGCTGAAGGTTTTCTGAAGCCAAGTAGCCATAAAAAGTTGGAAGAGGTGGCAGAAGAGTGTTTAGAGGATCTAGTTAGCAGAAGTTTGATTATTGTTAGTAGACGAAGAGCCAATGGCAAAATTAGAAGTTGCAGAATTCATGATCTCCTTAGGCAATTATGCTTGAGAGAAGGAAAATCTGACAAGTTCTTTCATGTCATAACTAAAAGTTTTGAAATGTCTGCAGAAGGAATGGAGATTGAACATCGACTGTGTTTGCACCCAGATGGTTTAGAAAATCTCAGTCTTGGACTGGAGAAAGGTAATTTTGATTCAGTTCGGACCATCTTGTGCCTCGGTGAACTCCATTCTTGTTTCAACTCTGGATGCTATAAAATAGTGGATCCCCGTTTTGAATTGCTAAGGGTATTGGACGTACTGAATATTCACTTTCCAAGTTTTCCCTATGAGATAACAGAATTAGTACAGTTGAGATATGTTAGTTTTACCACTGGTAGTGAAGTTCCGGCGTCCATATGCAATCTGTGGAATCTACAAACGATGGTTGTTATTTCAGTTGCAGAAAATGAATTAACCCTGCCATTGGAAACTTGGAAGATGTCAAGTCTGAGACATTTCAATCCAGGGAGAATGTACATGCCTGCTCCTCCGAAGGCACAAAATTTTCTTGGTTTAGAATACTTAGAAACACTTCATTCATTACGAACTGCTGATTCCAGTTGGAAGGAAATTTTTATGGCCGTCACTAATGTAAAGACATTGGGAGTTTTGATCAATCCAGATCTTAATGAATGGTCTAATTTTAGTGACAGTCTAATCTGTCTAGCTAATCTCCGGAAGCTAAGAATTCATCTAGCACTTCCCCCTTATGTACAGTTTTTCCGAAGGCTTCCTGCTCCGCAATTGAACGCTTTCCCTACAAAACTAATGCATTTGACACTTGAAGCAACACATCTGCTATGGAAGGATATAAGTTTTCTCGGTAAATTACCCAATCTTGAGGTTCTCAAACTAAAATATTTTGCGTTTCAAGGGAGCAATTGGAATCTGAATGAAGGGGGTTTCAAGAAACTCAAGTTGCTACACATTTTCATGACAAACTTGGTTCGCTGGAAAGCTACCAGTGATAGTCTTCCTAGCCTTGAGTGTCTAGTTTTAAGGCATTGCTATAAATTGGAGGAGATTGCTATTGAGATTGGAGATATTCCCACATTAGAATTGATCGAGTTGCATCATTGTAGCCACTCTGCTGCCACTTGTGTAGAGGAAATTCTTGAAGAACAAAAAGGCCTGGGAAATGAAATACTGGTCGCCCATGCCTACAATACCGGAGGTATGTAAAAACTCATAAAGCTTAAGAGACTTTTGATCTGTATTTCCCATTTCTATTGACTTCACCGACATACAACTTGTAGTGCAATACTTTGACATGAGAGGTGAAGTTGATGAAGAAGATGATATCGCTTCCACCTACGGCTCAGATGTAACGTATAATCATATGAGCAATATGCATGTAGGTGCAAATACATCTAGCTTGTCTGCTTTTTATTCATTACTTTCATCCGTTCTCACAATTGTTTTTCTATCCCACTGCTGAACCATTAAATTGAGTGAAGTTTCTGCCTTACTGAAGCTACCTAATTCCTGAAATTCCCTTCTGTATGCTGCTGGCAGAGAAAATTCCTTACCAAGGCGAGGGAAGAAGTAGTCAATGTGGAACATACAAGCGAAGATATTAATTTTGATGTTGAAGAGCTAGCATGTAGTCGTTGGATCACGACATGCTTAAAATATGAGGAGAAGCCCAAACAGTTGAGGTTAGAATATGGATCAGAACGTGTACAGGGGGATAGTTCTACCGATAAATTACCTCAAGGAGCAAGAGTAGCTCGTGATCTTATTAGAAATCTTAGCCGAAGATCTGAGGAGAAGGCCAAACAGTTGATCTTAGATTATGCAGGATCAGAATGTCGCCAGGGAAATGCAGATCTTGAAGTGAATTTTTCGCCTCCATCCTCTCCAGGTAGTGAAGACATTGATATTACTCTGAATGATAGAAGATATCGCAATTCCAGTAAAAAATCCCAGTTATATTCAAAGTTGAAGAGATTAATTGGGCAAAAGTAAAGATGAATCCAGTTCCTGCTAGATCTTTTGTCCAAGCAAGACTAGATGATCAGGAATGCATGTTACACTGTAGCCATCACCAGTTCCAAAACAGGCAGTACAAGATTTTCTTGGATTATATAGGTTTTTTTTTTTTTTTTTGAGTTTGACTACTTGATTTAAATATTTTGAGTTGTGTGATATACGCACTTCTGTGATACCCCGAATCATTTTCTAGTTGCTGAGCCACTTAAGTTATGTAACGTACTTAAATGTTGTTTTTTTTATGTTTTGACTGTGTTTGATCACATGAGATGTTAAATTCAGTGGATTGGAATGTGTGGAAAGTTTTTTGGTCTAGCTCAGAGTTAACTAGGATGATATTCGGAAAAGAAAAAGAATAGACCGATGTAGTGAGCGCTATTGCATTTGGACAAAAGTGCCATAGTGGAAAGCAGCAGTGGTTTTCAGCTAATTCCAGCGCCACAGCTCTGGCACTTAGGAGGCTGTCGCTATGGCGCTAGAAAATAAATTAGGCACTGGTTGGGCTTAAACCTTATAATTAAATAATGTCTAATCAGTTGAATCTACAGTACTGAATTCCAGACAACTAAAACTTTTAAGAGCTTGACACTACTTGGGGGAAAAGGAATTGAAACCCCCTGGCTCCTCTCCAAGACCAAATCAAGGTTTTCAAAGGATTAACTGTCACGACCCCAAATTCCCTCCGTAAGATGTCGTGATGGCACCTAGTCTCTAAGATTAGGTAAGCCTATCAATGCGGAATAATAATAAATATCTGAAATAAATAAACTACAATTCAAACAATTTCAACTCCCAAAACCCGGTAGAAATAAGTCACAAGCTTCTAAGAATTTATTCTCAATCTATATGTCAAAGTCTAAATAAAATATAAGGAAGCAACATAAAATGATAGAAGGGGACTCCGGAGTCTGCGGACGCTGGCAGATATACCTCGAAGTCTCCGTACGCAGGTAACTCACTGACGTTTAGGCTCGTAAAATGTACCTGAATCTGCACAAAAAGATGTGCAGAAGCGTAGTATGAGTACACCACAACGGTACCCAGTAAGTGCCAAGCCTAACCTCGGTAGAGTAGTGACGAGGTCAGGTCAAGCCCTATTGGAGAATAAATAATGGCATGGTAAAATGTTTAAACAATATTATAAGATAAAATGACAATGAAAATGAATCAAGTAGTATTTCACATTAAATTATATCAAATAATGGCAAATAAATACCTCGTGAAAACAAAACATAATTCTTTTCAATTTTAAAAAATATCACAACAATAATCAAAGGCAACTGCGGCCATAAATCAATATCAACAAGGGCACTCCCGAGGTACCGCCTCGTAGTCCCAAATCATAAACAAATTCACAATATCTCATTTCCTTATATCACCGCGGGAGCCTTCACAATTTATTTAAAGAAAATATTTTTTTCCCGAAATAGCATCCCGCGTTTTAGCCACCCTTATCACACCGCATGACTTCTAGTAGTCACCCCTACTAGCCACGCATATCAAGCCACCCTTATCTCACCGCATGCGTTTCAACACCCTGACCTTATACCACCGCATGCGTATCAATATCACAATATATCACAATTTGCACCTCAAGTGCTCAAATAATTTAACTTGGCAAAATAATTCAACAACAATATTTTTTCATAATAAAGAGCTCACGGCTCATGCCAAAATAAATCATCAATAATAGTTTGCCACAATAAAGAGCTCACGGCTCATGTCAAAATAATTCATCAATAATATTTTTTCATAATAAAGAGCTCACGGCTCATGTCAAAATAATTCAACAATAATATTTTTTCACAATAAGGAGCTCACGGCTCATGTCAAAATAATTCAACAATAATATTCTTCCACAATAAAGATCTCACGGCTCCTCACAGTGAGTATAAAAATATTCAGGAGTAAATAATTTAGAAAAATAATATTTCAAAATCTTTACTACGTTGTTTCAATATCAAGTTTAAAAATGTCAAATACTTCATATTAATAATATTTAATTTAAAGAAAATCAACCTTCAAATAATGTACATAATAAAAGAAACCAAGTTTCAACTAAACATGTAAAACAATTAGTAAGAAAATATCAAACAAATTTGAAGTATATATCTCAGATCAATGATGAAGAATATAACAAGATAAAATAATTTAATAAATGCGCAACAATGATCTACACAATTTAAAAATATAATCTTTCGCAATTTAGCCCGTGTACACACTCGTCACCTCGTGCACATGACTTTCAATACATTTCAATAATCACATCAATACCAATCCTAGGGAAAATTTCCCCCCCACAAGGTTAGACAAGTCACTTACCTCAACTTGCTCCAATTTAATCAAGTATTATGCTTTTTCCTCGATTTTCCGACTCCGATCGACCCGTATCTAGTCATAATTAATTCGATACAGTCAACAAAAATGATAGTAATCAATTTCATAAGAAAATATTACATTTTCATTAAAATCTGAAATTAGCTCAAAATTTACCCGTGGGGCCCACATCTCGGAATCCGGCAAAACTTATAAAATTCGATAACCCATTCAATTACGAGTCCACCCATACCAATTTTACCAAAATCCGATAGCAACTCGACCTCCAAATCTTAAATTTTCGTTTTTGGAAGATTTTGCAAAAATCTTGATTTTTCTTCCATAAATTCACGGATTCATTATGCAAATGAGTATGGAATCATGAAATATAATCAATATAGGATAAGGAACACTTACCCCAATGTTTTCCCGTAAAAATCGCCCAAGAACCGTACTCCAAAAATTCAAAACGAAATGAATGAAATGACCATTTTTGGTCCTTAAGTTTCTGCCAATCCGTCATTAAAAGTCCATTTTTCCGTCACTAAAAGTCCATTTTTCGTCACTAAAAGTCCACCAAAAACTGCTCTACCAGCCTTCCTTCAATTGATCATAACTTCATGTAAAAATATCCAAATGATAAATGGTTTAACTTTCTGGAAACTATTATCCAACGACTACAACTTTCATGTTTTGAAAATGTTCTGATTCTTTATGAATTGCGAGATATAAGCTTCCAAAGTCGGCTCCACGCATCAGAAATTTCTGGCGAAACTGCTCTACTAGCCTTTATTTAATCCTGTCATAACTTTCTGTACAAATGTCCAAATAATGAATGGTTTAACTTTCTGGAAACTATAATCAAACGACTACAACTTTCATATTTTGCAAATATTCTGATTCCTTATGAATTGCGAGATATAAGCTTCCACGGTTGGCTCCACGCATCAGAAATTCTGGCGAAACTGCTCTACCAGCCTTCATTCAATCCATCATAACTTTCTGTACAAATGTCCAAATAATGAATGGTTTAACTTTCTGGAAACTATAATTAAACGACTATAACTTTCATGTTTTATAAATGTTCTGAGTTCTTATGAATTGCGAGATATAAGCTTCCAAAGTTGGCTCCACGCACGAAATTTCTGCAACAGAAATTTCCAGCACTCTTTGTCCGAAATCCATTCCGTTTACCTTTCGAAATCCACCCGAGACCCTCGGGACCTTAACCAATTATTCCAATATGTCCCAAAATACCATACAAACTTAGTCGAGGCTTCAAACTACATCAAACCACATCAAAACGACGAATCGCACCTCAAATCAAAATCAATGAACTTTGAATTTTCAAATTCTATATCTTGTGTCGAAACACATCAAATCAATTCGGAATGACTTTAAATTTTGCACACAAGTCATAAATGACATAATTGAGCTATGAAAATTTTCAGAATCGGATTTTGACCCCGATATCAAAAAGTCAACCCCTCGGTCAAACTTTCAAAAAATTCAACTTTCGGCATTTCAAGCCTAATTCCACTACGGACTTTCAAATAAAATTTTGATCACGCTCCTAAGTCCAAAATCACCATACGGAGCTGTTAGAATCATCAAAATTCTATTCCGGGGTCGTTTGCACATAATTTGACATCCGGTCACTATTTAAACTTAAACTTTTAATTTTTCATCAAAATTCTATATCTCGGGCTAGGGACCTCGAAAATTTGATTCCGGGCATACGCCTAAGTCCCAAATCACGATACAGACCTACCAAAATTGTCAAAATACTGATCCGAGTCTATTTGCTCAAAATATTGACCAAAGTTAACTCAGTTGAGTTTTAAAGCTCTAATTCATATTTAAATTTATTTTTTACCTGAAAACTTTTCGAAAAATTTTTACGGACTGCATACGCAAGTCGAGTAATGGTAAATAGTACTTAGATCACATAATTAATTATTAAATTTAGAGATAACATTTTGGGTCATCACATTAACGGTAAAAATTTCCCTTAGAAAATATATTTGCCATTGAACTCCATTGTGGGTTAGTACAAATCCTAATTTGGACTGAGGAAGAGTTTGACTTTTAGATATAAGTAATTAAGGTTTAAAGTTCTTGTGGGTTATGAGTTGGTACATAAACTTTAATGATATGATTTGCATTAACTGTTATATTTTCTCACCTGCTTGGAGAAGTATTTGTTGGTTTTGACTAATTTATAGCATTGAAGGACAAGTTGAGCGGTGGTCTGAACATTGACTTGTTTTCTAAATGGCATGTTACATAAATTGAGATTTTTTATGCAAGCAGTAATAGTCTTCCTAGACTTGAGGTTAGAGTCTTGAAGTATTGTTATAAATTGGAGGAGATTCCTAACAAGATTGGAAATATTCCCACATTAAAATCGATTGAATTGCATTATTGTTGCCAAGCTGCTGTCAGGGCCGGCTCAAGGCACAAGCCCACTAAGGCAAGTGCTTTAGGCCCCTAATTTTTGGAGCTCCCATTTTCTATTAATAGTAGTTACTAATGGTAGGAATTGGGTGTATAAGTATCTTTTTTCTTTAAACAATATCGAATTAAACTAAAAATATAGAATTTTAATAAAAAAGGAAAGGCAATTTTTTGTTTATAGTTTATGTGACCTGATTTGTGAATAGAGATCATTTTTGGGCCATTTGCATTTGACATAAGTAGTGGGAATGTAACCCAAATTATGCGTCTTTTTATCTTTCTCATTGGAAATGTATGCTTTTACTCATTTTTTTCATTCTTCCAAGAGTGTCATTATTTTGTCAAAAAACCAAGCTTTAAGGGCATTGAAACAAGTAAATTATATTGTGATGACCCGATAGGTCATTTATAGTTTTATCCTTCATTTATGTGTTCTGAGACCTCTAATATCTCCGTTTAACCTTCCTCGATTTACGTGCACAATCCGTGTCCTTTTTTCGGAAAGTTTTTATGAGAAAATTAATGAAAATGTGAAATCGTGCCTTAAAACTCATTTGAGTTGACTATGGTCAACGTTTTATGCAAACAGACCCAGATCAGTGTTTTGATGGTTCTGGTGGGTCCGTATCGTGATTTGTGATTTGGGCGTATGCCCGAAATTGAATTCGTAAGTCCATAACTTGATTTAACATAATTTATTGAAAACTAGCAATTTAAAGGTTTAAAGAATTCCTAAGTTTGACCGTAAGTTGACTTTGTTGCTACCGTGTTCGGATTTCGGTTCCGGAACTTAGTATAGGTCCACTTTAGTATTTATGACTTGTCTGCAAAATTTGATACAAAAAAAATTAATTTGACGTGATTCGGACGTTCAGTTGTAAATTCGCATGTTTTTAAGTTTCTTTAAAAATTTCATTCGTTTTGGTGTAAAATTCATAGTTGTAGGTGTTATTTTGGTATTTTGATCACGCGAGCGAGTTCGTATGATGTTTCCTGACTTGACTGCATGCTTGGTTTAGAGCCCCGAGGGCTTGGGTGAGTTTCGGACGCGTGGCAGAGTGTTTGAAAGAGCAGAACTTTGCTGGTTTTGGTGCACAGGTCTTAGACCTCGCATTTGCAAGATTAGGGTCGCATTTGCGATAGTAGGTGAGCTCTGTCACGTTCGCATTTGCGATTGGGGGCTGGGGGAAGCTGGTTCGCATTTTCGATCAAAAGGGTCGCATTTGCGGAAGGTCCTAGTTCGCATTTGCGATGCCAGCAGAGATGGGGGAAGTTCGCTTTTGCGAGAACTTCTTCGCATTTGTTATGACATCTGCGCCTGGACAAAAAGCTGAGAATGCGGGATTTAGCTTATTTTTCTCAAACTCTCAACCCTAAACACCCTATAGACGATTTTTCCAAGAGATTTTCTTCCTAAATTCATTGGTAAGTGACTTTAATCTATTTCTTTTCAATTACCCATTACATTTCATAAGTTTTTCAACATCAAATCCAGGATTTTCATGATAGAAATTAGGAATTTGGGTAGAATTAGGGATTTTGTTAAATTTGGAATTTAGATCTCGAATTGAGGTCGAATTTCGAAACAAATTACATAACCGGGCTCGGGGGTGAATGTGTATTGGGTTTTGGTCCGAATCTCGAGTTTTGAACAAACGAGCCCGGGGTTGACTTTTGTTGACCTTTTGGAAAATGAGTAAAGATCTTAACTTTATGTATTGTAATTAATTTCCCTAGTATTATTTGACGTTATTGAGTCGATTTTGGTTAGATTCAATTGGTTTGGAGGCGTATTTTAGAGGAAACGCCCTGGTTGAGCTTTGATTTGCTTGCAAAGCGAGGTAGGTGTTGGGTCTAACCTTGATTTGATGGAATTAGGAACCTTTGAGCTATGTGCTATGTGAATTACATATGTAACGGCATATATGCGAGGTGACGAGTGTATATACGCCGTCAAAATACTTGTTTCCATGCTTTACTGTATTTCATTAATTATTTTATTTTATGTCTTAACTGTTACATGCTTTACTTGATTCCTATGCCTAACTTGCTACTTGTCACTTATTTCTCTCATATTAAAATGTTCGTTTCTTCCATGCTTTCATGATTAATTGCTACTTGCCTTAATTGTCTTACTTGTACACTTTAATTGTCATATATTCTTTAATCGTAGAGATGCTTGTGAATTGAGTTGTTGAATTGCTTGCATTTATTGGTTTTGTTTATGGATCGGGTTGCACTCCGCAACGGGTGGAATAAGGGAGAATTGATATTGATATAGTGGGATCGGGTTGCACGCCGCAACGAATTTTACATGTGATTTTGATAAAGTGAAATAAGAGAGGATTATGATATTGATTCTGATTATATGGTGGGATCGGGTTGCGCACCGCAACAGATTTTACATGTTATTCTTGATAATGATATGGTGAAATAAGAGAGGATTGTATTTGTACGGTGGGATCGGGTTGCACGCCGTAATAAATTGCATGTTTTGTATTCATTGTGCATTGTGTTAGCTTTCGGTGATTTCGTACGAGATTCTGAAGACTGATATTTCTAGTTTTGCTGATTTCGAGGATTGAGTTTACTTTCATAAGTTAACTGCCTTATTTTTCCTGTGTTTCTTTCATGTTATTATTATTATACTGAATACAGGTTATTATAAGTGACCCGCCTTAGCCTCGTCACTATTTTGTCGAGGTTAGGCTCGGCACTTACAGAGTATACGGGGTCGGTTGTACTCATACTACACTCTACACTTCTTGTACAGATTTTGGAGTCGGTCCTAGCGGCAGTCAGTAGATTGCTCAGATTGATCACCTGACGGAGACTTGAGGTATAGCTTCTCGGTGTTCGCAGACCTGAAGTCCCCTTCTACCTTATCTTTGCTGTTTATTTCATTTCAGACAGTTTTACTTTCATTCAAACCATTATCTGTATTACTCTAGTCGCTCGTGTACTTATGACACCGATTCTGGGATTGTTATCAAGATATTGTGGTTATTATGGTTTTTCTCACTCTATTTCAGTTTATTCAGTTTAATTGGTATCAATTAATTTGATTTGTTAAAATGGCTAAAAACTATTCTAATGTTGGCTTGCCTACCAAGTGAAATATTAGGCGCCATCACGATCCCGAGGGTGGGAATTCCGGGTCTTGACAAGTTGGTATCAGAGCATTAGGTTGCCTAGGTCTCACGAGTCACGAGCAAGCTTAATAGAGTCTGGAGGATCGGTTCGGAGAAATATGTACTTATCTTCCAGAGGCTATGAAGTTTAGGAATAATTTCACTTCTTTCTTTCTCTATCGTGCGATTTTATTCTATCATTGATGATTGAACTATTCTTCTCTTATTCTCTCACAGATGGCGAGAACACGCACTGCATCTACAGTTGGACAGGAGCCGGAGCCCTCTGTAGAAGCTACTACTAGGGGCAGAGGTCGAGGCCGAGGTAGAGGCAGAGCTTAGCCTAGAGCTCGAGTAGCAACACCTGCAGTGGAGCCTCAGATTGATCAAGAGGAGGAGGTTCTAGCTCAGACTGTACCCGTCAGACCAGCTCAGGTTCCGGATGGATTCGTAGCCACTCTAGTGCTTCAGGACGCTCTAGTTCATTTGGTGGGCCTTATAGAGAGTGTGGCCTAGACCGGTGCATTCCCGGTAGCAACAGCCGTCTCTCGGACTGGCAAAGGAGCATAGACTCCCGCTACTCACACCCCGCAGCAGGTAGCTCCCCAGTATCAGACTCCAGCAGCCCCGCCAGTTGGGGTGGTTAAGCCGGTTGTTGCGGCATAGGCCGGTGATAGGCCCACCATGTCTTTTGAGGCCCTGTTGAGGTTGGATAAGGTTACCAAGCTCTTCCCTATTCACTTTAGTGGTGCATCTGGTGCATCTTCTGAGGACCCATAAGATTACCTGGGTCGTTGCCACGAGGTGTTGCACAACATGGGTATAGTTAAGACCAATGGGGTTGATTTTGCAGCATTTCAGATGACTGGTTCCGCCAAGAGGTGGTGGAGAGATTATATGTTGACTAGACCAGCAGGGTCGCCTGCACTTACCTGGGATCAATTCTCACAACTATTTCTAGAGAAGTTCATTACTGTCACTCTAAGATAGGACTACCGTAGGCAGTTTGAGTGTCTTCAACAGGGTAGTAAGACTGTTACCCAGTACGACACTCGATTTGTGGACCTAGTTTGCCATGTCACTATCTTGCTTCCTACTGATATGGAGAGAGTGAGGAGATTTATTGATGGGCTCACTTTTACTATCAGGCTACAGATGGCCAAGAAAACTGGAGATGATATTACCTTTCAGAGGGCTGTAGATATTGCTAGACGAATTGAGATGGTCCGTGCTCAGGAGAGGGGGTCGGTGTCTGACAAGAGGCCTCATCATCCCGGTAGTTTCTGTGGCGCTTCATTTGGAGGCAGGGGTACTTTTGGTAGAGGCCATCCTCCCGGGCCATTTCAGTAAGTGCTTCAGGCATCTCACAGTACTTCAGGGAGTCGTGGTCCTTATGTGCCTCATTCTGGGCAGCCAGCCTACAGTGCACCATCAACTCCTATTAGTGCGCTTCCGATTCAGAGCTATCACCGTAGTTTTTTGGCCCATTCGAGTTAGCTTCAGCTTCAGCAGCCACAACAACATGATGGGTGTTTTGAGTGTGGAGGTACTGGTCATATCATGAGGTTCTATCCGAGATTTTTGGGCGGCATGCCACAACAGAGTTCTCATGCCATGATTCCGACACCGGTTGGTCCACCATCCGCTCAGCCAGCTAGAGGTAAGGGGTCAGGCAGCCAGAGGTAGAGGTCAGGCCATTAGAGGTGGAGGTCAGGCTGTTAGAGGTGGATGCCAGCCAACTAGAGGTCGTCCCAGAGACGTACTTCAGAGTGGTGGGGCCAAACCCGATGTTATGCTTTCCCAGCTAGGTATGAGGCCGAGTCATCTGACACCATTATCACAGGTATTGTTCTAGTATTTCATAGAGATACTTCAGTTCTATTTGATCTGGGCTTTACTTATTCCTACGTGTCATCCTACTTTGCTTCATATCTGGTTGTGCCTCGTGATTCTTTGAGTGCTTCTGTGTATGTGTCCATGCCTGTGGAAGATTCTATTATTTTAGATTGTGTCCACGCCTGTGGGAGATTCTATTATTTTAGATTGCGTCTATCGCTCGTGTATGATTACTATTGGGAGTCTTGATACTAGCATAGATCTTCTACTTCTTAATATGGTAGATTTTGATGTTATCTTCGGTATGGATTGGCTGTCACCTTATCATGCTATATTTGACTATCATGCCAAGACGGTGACCTTAGCCATACCGGGGTTGCCTTGATTAAAGTGGAGAGGGACTTTTAGCCACTCTACTAGCAGAGTTATTTCTTATATGAAGGCTCGACATATGGTCGAGAAGGGATGTCTAGCTTATTTGGCTTATGTCCATGATTCTTGTGTAGGGGTTCCTTCCATAGATTTAGTACCAGTTGTTCGTGAGTTTCCAGAGGTGTTTCCTGCAGATCTGCCGGGGATGCCACCCGATAGAGATATTGAATTCTGTATTGATTTGACTCCGGGCACTCAGCCCATTTCTATTCCAGCATATCGTATGGCCCTGCAGGAGTTGAAGGAATTGAAGAAGAAGTTGCAAGATTTTCTTGCTAAGGGATTCATTAGACCTAGTGTCTCGCCCTGGGGTGCACCCGTGTTGTTCGTGAATAAGAAAAATGGATCGATGAGGATGTGTATAGATTATCGGCAGTTGAATAAGGTCATTATCAAGAACAAGTATCCGTTGCCGAGGATTTATGACTTATTTGATCAACTTCAAGGTGCCAAGGTGTTTTCGAAGATTGATTTGAGGTCTGGCTACATCAGTTGAAGATTAGGGCATCTGATGTCCCTAAGAAGGCTTTTCAGACTCGATATGGGCATTATGAGTTCCTAGTGATGTCATTTGGGTTGACAAATTCCCCAGCAGCATTTATATATTTGATAAATCGGGTGTTCAAGCCCTACTTGGATTCTTTTGTGATTTTATTCATTGATGATATCCCGATCTACTCCCGCAGTCGAGAAGAGCATGAGCAGGATCCTCGGATTGTACTTTAGACTCTGAGAAATAGCCAGTTATATGCCAAGTTCTCAAAGTGTGAGTTTTGGTTAGACTTAGTCACCTTTTTGGGGCATGTTGTATCGGCAAAGGGCATAAAGGTGGATCCTAAAGAGATTGAGGAAGTTCAGAACTGGCTTAGACCTACTTCCGTTACATAGATCCGGAGTTTCCTGGGTTTGGCGGGTTATTATCGCCGGTTCGTGGAGGGGTTTTCATCCATAGCATCACATTGACTAGATTGACCCAGAAGGGTGCCCATTCAGATGGTTGGACGAGTGCGAGTTGAGCTTCCAGAAGCTCAAGACTGCTTTGACTACGGCTCTAGTGTTGGTGTTGCCCACAGATTCAAGATCCTACATGGGGTATTGCGATGCATCTCATATTGGGCTCGGTACAGTATTGATGTAGGATGTCAGGGTGATTGCATACGCGTCGCGACAGTTGAAGATTCATGAGAAGAATTACCCTGTTCATGACTTAAAGTTGGCAGCTATTATTCATGCGCTGGAGATTTGGAGGCACTATCTTTACGGCGTGTCGTGTGAGGTATTCCCGGATCATCCGAGTCTACAGTATTTGTTCATGAAAAAGGATCTCAACTTGAGGCAGATAAGGTGGTTGGAGTTTTTGAAAGACTATTATATCACCATTTTGTATCATCCCGGGAAGGCCAATGTGGTGGCCGATGCCTTGAGTAGAAAGGTTGTAAGCATGTGTAGCCTTGCCTATTCCAGTTGGTCAGAGGCCGCTTGCATCAGATGTTCAGGCTCTGGCCAATCAGTTCGTGAGGTTAGATGTTTAAGAGCCCAATCGTGTTCTAGCTTGCACAGTCTCCCGATTTTCCTTGTATGAGTGCATAAGAGAGCGTCAGTATGATGATCCCCATTTTCTTATCCTTAAGGACATGGTGCGGCACAGTGGTGCCAAGTAGGTTTACTGTTGGAGATGATGGGGTTTTACGAATGCAGGGTCGTATTTGTGTGCCCAATGTGGATAGGCTTCGTGAGTTGATTTTTGAGGAGGCCCACAGTTCCCGGTATTCTATTCATATAGGTGCCGCCAAGATGTATCAGGACTTGCGGCAACATTATTGGTGGAGGAGGATGAAGAAGGATATAGTTGCATATGTAGCTCGGTGTCTAAGTTGTCAGCAAGTAAAGTACGAGCATCAAAGGCCTGATGGTTTGCTTCAGAGACTAGAGATTCCTGAGTGGAAGTGGGAACGTATCACTATGGATTTTGTTGTTGGACTCCCACAGACTCAAAAAACGTTCAGCGCGGTATGGTTCATAGTGGACAGGTTGAACAAGTCGGCACATTTCATTCCAGTGGTAATTACTTATTCTTTAGAGCGGTTCGCTCAGATCTACATCGCCGAGATCATCCATATTCACGGTGTGCCAGTGTCTATCATTTCTGATCAAGGTATGCAGTTCACCTCGCATTTCTGGAGGGCCGTACAACGTGAGTTGGTTACATGGGTTGAGTTGAGTAATGCATTTCACCCCAGACAGACGGGCATACTGAGCGCACTATTCAGATATTGGAGGATATGCTTCGCGCTTGCGTTATGAAGTTTGGGAGTTCTTGGTATTAGTTCTTGCCAATTGTAGAGCTTGCCTACAACAACAGCTACCAGTCGAGCATTTAGATGGCTCCCTATGAGGAATTATACAGGAGGCAGTGTCGTTCGCCAGTTAGATGGTTCGAGCCGGGAGAGGCTCGATTATTGGGTACCGATTTGGTATAGGATGCCTTGAATAAAGTCAAGATTATTCAGGATCGACTTCGCACCGCTCACTCTAGGCAGAAGAGTTATGCCGACCGTAGGTATATCAGACCCTTTGAGATTCTGGAGAGAGTGGGTGGGGTGGCCTATAGACTGGCATTGCCACCTAGTTTGTCAGCAGTCCATCCAGCGTTTCATGTGTCTATGCTCCGGAAGTATCATGGTGATCCGTCCCATTTGTTAGATTTCAGCTCAGTCCAATAAGACAAGGATTTGACTTATGAGGAGGAGTCAATGGCTATTCTGGCTCGGCAGGTCTGACAGTTAAGGTTTAAGAGTTATCCTTTAGTTCGAGTGCAGTAGAGAGGTCAACCGATCAAGGCAGCCATATGGGAGTCCGAGTCGGACATGCAGAGTGTATATCCACACCTTTTCTCCAGTCCAAGTACCTTTCTATGTCCGTTTGAGGACAGACGTTTGTTTTAGAGGTGGAGAATATGATGACCCAATATGTCATTTATAGTTTTACTCATTATTTCTGTGTTTCGAGACCTCGAATAGCTCCGTTAAGCTTTCCTCGATTTGCATGCGCAGCCCGTGTCCTTTTTCCGGAAAGTATTTATGAGAAAATTGATGAAAATGGGAAACTGTGGCTTAATACTCATTATAGTTGACTATGGTCAACATTTTGTGTAAACGGACCCAGATCAGTATTTTGAAGGTTTCGGGGGGGGGGGGGGGTCTATATCATAAGTTGGGACTTGGGTGTATGCCCGAAATCGAATTCGAAAGTTCCTAACTTGATTTAACCTAATTTGTTTAAAATTGGCAATTTAAAGGTTTAAATAATTCCTAAGTTTGACCGTAAGTTGACTTTGTCACGACCCAAAACCTAACCCGTCGTGATGGCGCTTATCGTGGAACTAGGCAAGCCGACTCATTTCCAAAACAAACCGATATATTCATTTCAAAGTTAATTTCAAGGCTATTTAACATAAAAACCTTCGTAAGGGAGTTCAAATCAAAACAAAAGTGCGAAAAAGAAAAAGCCCGACATCGGGGTGTCACTAGTCATGAGCAACTACTATAAACTGTTTGATAACATTAAGATTAACATAGTCTAGGAAGAATCCAAAATATAACTAAGGGGAAGATAAGGAAGGAGAAAAACAGGGTTGCGATCGCCAGGCAACTACCTTGCTATCTTCGCCGATCCGCTACTGAATATATCAACAACCACTACCATGGCCAGTAATGCCTGGATCTGCACATAAGGTGCAAGGAGTAATGTGAGTACACCAACTCAGTAAGTAATAATAGTAAATAAAGACTGAGAAGTAGTGACGAGCAATAATGCAAGTAAAGTTCATATCCCAAAATATCAGTAAAATACAGCATGCTTTTAAAACCAGAGTTTAAATCAAATTAGCTCTTTTAAATCCAGTTCCAGTAAAAACATTTAAAGATATCTTTCAACAGTTTTCAAACGAAGGCTCAATGCAAAGGTGAGCAAAAATAATAAAATCATAATCAGCCCCTCGGGCAACATCACTCATATACAGCCCCTCGGGCAAACCTCACAATCACTCGTATACAGCCCTTCGGGCAGACCTCACCATCCCTCATGCTTCCCAGTCACTCAGCACTCGGCATTCGACACTCGCACTCAGTAGGTACATGCACTCACTGGGGCTGTGTACAGACTCCGGAGGGGCTCCTTCAGCCCAAGCGCTATATCAAGCCAATCATGGCATAAATCAATGAGGCCCTCAACCTATATCAAACATGCTGCGGTGTGCAGCCCGATCCTATAAATATCCTCACAAATCAGGCCCTCGGCCTTACTCAGTCATAAACTTCTCCAGCCTCTCGGGCTCTTAGAAAATAAAGTATTTAGCCCAAACAACATTTATATGATGCATCAGAATAGAGTAATAGAGACTGAGTTATGCTGTAAATATGTATAAACATGACTAAGTAAAGATTATTAATCAAAGACAATGAGAGGATAGCTAGAAAAGACCTCTAAGGGTCCAAACAACACTGGCATAAGGCCTAAAAATGGCATCCAACCCGGCTCACAGAAATTCTTTCTAAAACACATAAGAATCATATAGTTTCAACAAAATATTCAACTTTACAGTTGATACTGGACGGACCAAGTCACAATCCCCAACGGTGCACGCCCACACACCTTTCACCTAGCATGTGCGCCACCTCCAAATAGTAAAATGATACAAAATTCCAGGATTTCATACCCTCAGGACCAAATTTACAATCGTTACTTACCTCAAACCGATCAAATCCCTACTCCGCGATGCTCTTGCCCTTCGATTCGGCCTCCAAATGCTCCGAATCTATTCACAATCAGTACAATACCATCAATTTATGCTAAAGGAATGAATTCCACAAGAAAAACTACCGATTTAGACAAAAAAACCGAAATTGGCTCAAACCCGGCCCCCGGGCCCACGTCTCAAAATCCAACAAAAGTTACAAAACCCGAAAGCCCATTCACTCACGAGTCTAGTCATATCAAATTTACCAAAATCCGACAACAAAATCCCCTTCAAAACCTCAAAATTCCATCTCAAGAACTCTTCCACTTTTCCCCCAATATTTCACCCCAAATCACAATTTAGATGATAAAAATCAAGATATAATTATGAAATTTAACCAAAACTAAGTGAGAAACACTTACCCCAATCAACTCCCTGAAAATCCCTTAAAAACTCGCCTAAATTCGTGGTCTCTAGCTCAAAATATGAAAAAGAGGCTCAAACCCTCGATTTTGAAATTTAACACTGCTGCCCAGATTTCCTTAGTCGAGATCGCGGAAAAGGCCTCGCGATCGCGAAGAACAACTTTGCTCCCTCAGAATTTTACTCTACGGGAACGCGTAACACCTTACGCGAACGCGATGCACTAGCTGCTCACACCTACGCGATCGCAATTATCCTCACGCGACCGCGAAGAGTAACACTCAAACTCCACTGCTGCCTCACTTCTTCTTCGCGAACACGGCCTAGCCCACGCGCTCGCGGTGCACTGCCTGATAGCCTTACGCGATCGCGTCTTGTCACGACCTAAAATCCCACCACAGACGTCATGATGACGCCTAGTCTCTAAGACTAGGTAAGCCGATTTCTATTACATTTTGAAGCCATTTGTTTTTTTTTTTAATTAAATAAGTAACCAGAACTAACAGCGGAATAAATATAAATATACAACCTCCCAAGACTGGTAGTACTGAGTCACGAACTCTAACTGAATACATGAAATGATCACGAGGACCAAATATACAATACTATTTGATTACAAATTAATAGTACAATGAAATGAAAAGACTCCAAGGGACTGCAACGGCCAAGTAGCTCTACCTTGAATCCTTACGATCGCGCTTTAACTCTGCTCAAGTCCGATATCTCCAATACCTGGCTCTGCACAAAAATGTGCAGAAGTTTAGTATGAGTACACAACGGTTGATACCCAGTAAGTATCAAGACTAACCTCAATAGAGTAGAGATGAGGTACAGTCAAGACACTCACTAGTCTAATAACATGTGTAATATAATATACAAAATACTAGGAAACATATAGCAATAAGGGCAGGATAAAACAACCAATGGTATGCGCAGCAAGACAATAAGAATACCATAAATATCACTCAATAATTAATAAATACATGTATGCCCAAATAAATTTAAGTTTTTTTAAAATAAATAACCTTCACATATAATTCTTCCAAATAACTCTCTTTCAAATGTAGTTTTCTCAAATAATTATTTTTCAAATATAATTCTTTCAATAAATCTTTTCAAATATAATTTTCTCAAATAAGTATCTTTCAAATACAATTCTTTCATATAATTCTTTTTGAATAAAAATCCTTCCAAATAAATATTTTGAATATAATCCTTTCAATTAAAAAGTCACCATGTGACACCTCATTTCATAATCATAAAAATACGAGTCTCAACCCATTTTCATATTTTTCGTAAACACGGGTCTCAACCCATTTTCATATTTTCACAGCACCTCGTGCCCATAATTAAATCATCATATTTTCTCCGTCATCTCGTGCCCTCATTTTATATCACAACTGCACGGACAATTCACGTGCCAAATATTCTCATTATTTACTCACGACACCTCGTGCCCACATTTTATTTTATAATCCGCTTGGCAATAACCACATGCTCTCAATTTCAACATAAATCATATTGTTATCAATTTACCGACAACAAGACAAATTGCACAAGGTATAGAAACAAACACAAAAAAATCACAACATCACATAAAAATCATCAACACCACAACCCCACATCATCACATATCGTTTCAGTCAATAGCCACCCGTATTGCTCTTATTGCCACCCTTATCACTCCTATAACCACCCTTATCGCTCTGCCCAGACAATATCAATAGCCACCCTTATCGTTCCTATTGCCACCCTTATCGCTCCGCCCAGATAATATTCCAACAAATACGACCACAGTGAAATGCCACCCTTATACCCACATAATATCAATGGTGGAATGCCACCCTTATATCTTCAAAATAGTAATTAACACAACACAACAATTTATACAGAAAATTATCACGGCAACATAACAAAAATCAATTCATATCACAATTTGCCCAATGGCTACAATCAAAATTTCAAAGATACAATCAAGTCAATTAATTTCACAACAAATAGCCGAAGGCTCCATACAATGTGTACAACACCCAAACAATCAACAGAGATAGAAATTACTCAACATAAAGCAAAGTCTTCATTAACTCTAAATTTTCAATAATTATATAAATACCTCTTCTTAATCTCATTTAATTAATTATTTGCAGAGGGAAAAATCCAAAATAAAATTAAATCTCAATAATTATCAAACTAGCAAATTCACGGAATTTCATAAATAATCAAATTGAAATTATTTGATTAACATAAAGCAAAGTCTTCATTAACTCCAAATTTTTAATAATTATATAAATACCTCTTCTTAAGCTCATTTAATTAATTATTTGCAGAGAAAAAAATCCAAAATAAAATTAAATCCCAATAATTATCAAACCAACAAATTCACGGAATTTCATAAATAATCAAATAATAATCACATCAAATTGTCATATAACAACAGAGTCAACAACAAGAATTTAGGCACGACAAATAGATGATTAAATATATGTCGACAATTATCCAATTTACTACACAATATGCTCAAGACTTTAACTCAATAAAATTTGCACATATAAACCAAGTACGTACTCGTCACCTCGCGTACATGGTTTTCAATTACACAAATTACACATAAGACTCAATGCCTAAGGGGAAATTCCTCCACTCGAGGTTAAGCAAGACACTTACCTTTTTGAACTTATGCCGATATTCCAAAATCGCCTTCTTGCTTGAATTGACCTCCGGACCGCCCAAATCTATCCAATTTAATTGTATAACTTCATTAAATTTCATTGAAAACAATAACCCGACATAATTTTCATAAAATCTGAACACCCATTCCGATACGAGTTCAACCATACCAATTTTATTGAATTTCAATAACAAATCGACCTCCAAATCTTAATTTTTGTTTTTGAAAGATTTTATAAAAATCTTGATTTCTTCCATTTAAATCCGAACTAAATGATGAATATAATCATAGATTCATGAAATATAATCACTTTAGGATATAGAACACTTACCCTAACCAAGCTTGTGAAAAATCCCTCCAGAATCGCCCAAATCCGAGCTCCAAACATTTCAAAACGAAAATGACGAAATGACCATTTTTGGTCCTTAACATTCTGCCCAGTTTGCGCACCTGCAGACCATTTTATCGCACCTGCGAGCTCGTTTTTGCGAGCCAATTCTTGCTTCTGCGACGTCCACTGGCGCTGCCCTCGCACCTGCGGAAGATCTTCCGCCTCTGCGCTCATGCAGGTGCGAGAAATTCTTCGCACCTGCGGCCTCAGTCCAGACCAGCCAATTTCGCTTCTGCAAGCTTCATCTCGCTTCTACGATGGTCGCACCTGCGCCCAAATTTCCGCAGGTGCGATTCCAACTAGTCTGCCCAGAAATAGAAGAAATCCCAGCATTTTCAACAAGTCCAAATTCGATCCAAACCTCATCCGAAACTCATCCGAGCTACCCGGGACCTTGTCCGAATTACTAATAAGTCTCGTAACACAATACAGACCTAATCGAGGTTTCAAATTACATCACACAACACCGAAATTACGAATCACGCGTCGAATCAAATTTTGAGTTTTCAAATCTTCCAACTTCTATATTTTGTACCGAAACGTATCGAATCAATCCGGAATGACTTCAAATTTTGCACACAAGTCATAAATGACGAAATGGAGTTATTCAAATTTTCGGAATCGAAATCCGACCTTGTTATAAAAAATTCACCCTTCGGTAGGATTTTCCAAAAATCTTCTATTTTTCAACTTCCGCCAAAATGCGTCGAATTGTCCTACAGACTTCCAAATCCGAATCCGAAAATACGCCTAAGTCCGAAATCATCATAAGAAGCTATTGCCATCATCGAAATTCCATTACGGGGTCGTTTGCTCAAAAGTCAACTCCCCGGTCAACTCTTTCCATTTAAGCTTCAAAATGAGAATTTTTCTTTAAATTAAATTTCGAATCTTCCGAAAATCGAACTCGACCACACACGCGGGACATAATACATATTGTGAAGCTTCTCGAGACCTTAAGTCACTGGACGGGGTGTAATTTCTTAAAATGAAAAGTCAGGTCATTACACATCTTCATCTTCGCGAACGCGAAGAGAAATTTTAGCTGACCTCTCAGATGACCTACGCGATTGCGATATCTCCCTTGCGAACGCGATGAAGAAAAATTTCTGCAATAACACCAGCAAATCTGCGAACTCCCTAAGTCCAAAAATGACCCGTTGAGCATCCGAAACACGTCCGAGGCCCCCGGGACATCAACCAAATATACCAACCAATGCTAAAATACCATACGAACTTAGTCGAGCCTTAAAATCTCGTCGAACAACATCAAAAACACGGATTATGCACAGATTCAAGCCTAATGAACTTTGAAATTTCTAAATTCTACAAACGACGTCAAAACATAACAAATCGCATCCGTATGACCTCAAATTTTGCACACAAGTCGGAAATGACATCACGAATCTACTCCAACTTCCGAAAATCCAATCCGACCCCGATATCAAAATTTTCACTGCCGGCCAAATTCGCCAAAATTCTAACATTCGCCAATTCAAGCCAAATTCTACTACGAACCTCCAAATCACATTTCGGACGCACTCCTAAGTCCAAAATCACCTAACGGAGCTAACGAAACCATCAAAATTCAAATCCAATATCGTTTACACATAAGTCAACATCCGGTTGACTTTTCTAACTTAAGCTTCTACTTTAGAGGCTGAGTGTCTCAATTCACTCTGAAACCACTCCGGACCCGAACCAACTAATTCGACATATCATAATATAGCTGAAGAAAACAAAAAGAAGCAGAAATGGGGGAAATTGGGTTATAACTCTCGAAATGACCGGCTGGGTCGTTATAGTTGCTACCGAGTTCATATTTCAGTTTCGGAAGTTGGTATAGGTTCATTTCAGTACTTATGACTTGTCTGCAAAATTTGGTATAAGACGGAGTTGATTTGACATGATTCAGATATTCAGTTGTAAATTTGCATGTTCTTAAGTTTCTTTAAAAATTTCATTCGTGTTGGTATCAGATTCGTAGTTCTAGATATTATTTTGGTGTTTTGATCACTCGAGCGAGTTCGTATGTTATTTTTAGACTTGTGTGCATGCTTGATTTAGACCCCCGAAGGCTCGGGTGAGTTTCAGACGCGTGGTAGAGTGTTTAAAAGAGTAGAACTTTGCTGGTTTTAGTGCACATGTCTCAGACCTCGCATTTGCGAGGTTAGGGTCGCATTTGCAATAGTAGGTGAGCTCTGTCACGTTAGCATTTCCGAAAAAATTCTTCGCATTTGCGATTGGGGCTGGGGAAGCTAGTTCACATTTGCGATCAAATGCGTCGCATTTGCTGAAGGTCTTAGTTCTCATTTGCGATTCCATCAGAGGTGGGGGAAGTTCGCTTTTGCGAGAACTTTTTCGCATTTATGACATCTGCGCCTGGACAAAAAGCTGAGAATACGGGATTTAGCTCATGTTTCACAAACTCTCAACCCTAAACACCCTAGAGGCGATATTTCCAAGAGATTTTCTTCCTAAATTCATTGGTAAGTGACTTTAATCTATTTTTTTTCAATTACCCATTACATTTAATAAGTTTTATAACATAAAATCCAGAATTTTCAAGGTAGAAATTAGGGATTTTGATAGAATTAGGAATTTTGTAAATTTAGAATTTGGACCTCGAATTGAGGTCGGATTTCGAAACTCTGGCTCGGGGGTGAATGAGTAATTGGGTTTTGGTCTGAATCTCGAGTTTTGACCAAGCGAGCCTGGGGTTGACTTATTTTGACATTTTGGGAAAAGAATAAAGATCTTAACTTTATATATTGTAATTGATTTTCCTAGTATTGTTTGACATTATTGAGTCGATTTTGGTTAGATTTGATTGGTTTAGAGGCGGATTTTAGAGGAAAGACCATGGTTGATATTTGATTTGCTTGTGGAGCGAGGTAAGTATTGGGTCTAACATTGATTTGAGAGAAATAGGAACCCTTGAACTATGTGCTATGTGAATTACATGTGTAGCGGCGTATATGCGAGGTGACGAGTGTATATACGCCGTCAAAATACTTGTTTCCATGCTTTCCCGTATTCATTAATTATTTCATTCCATGTCTTAACTGTTACATTCTTTAATTGCTTCCTATGCCTTAACTTGCTACTTATCACTTATTTCTCTAATATTAAAATATTTGTTTCTTCTATGATTCCATGATTAATTGTTATTTGCCTTAATTGTCTTACTTATACACTTTAATTATCATATATTTGACTTGTCTTGTTGCTTTGTATTAATTGTAGCATTCCTTGATTTTGTACGAGGTTCCTTTATGGCTTGTTTTCATATTCTTTAATCTTAGAGATTCTTGTAAATTGAGTTGTTGAATTGCTTGCATTTATTAGTTTTGTTTATGGATCGGGTTGCACGCTACAACTGGTGGAATAAGGGAGGATTGATATTGATGTGGTGGGATCGGGTTGCACACTAATTTTACATGTGATTTTGATATAGTGAAATAAGGGAGGAATATGGTATTGATTCTGATTATATGGTGGGATAGGGTTGCGCGCCGCAATGGATTTAACATGTTATTCTTGATATTTATATGGTCAAATAAGGGAGGTTTGTGTTTGTACGGTGGGATCGGGTTGCGCGCCGCAATGGATTATGTGCTTTGTATTCATTGTGCATTGTGTTAGCTTTCAATATTTTTGTACGAGATTTCAAGGACTGATATTTCTAGTTTTACTGATTTTGAGGATTGAGTTTACTTTCATAAGTTAACTCCCTTATTTTTCCTGTGTTTCTTTCCTGTTATTATTATTATACTACGTACAAGTTATTGTAAGTGACCCGCCTTAGCCTCGTCATTACTTTGTCGAGAATAGGCTTCGACACTTACATAGTACATGGGGTCGGTTGTACTCATACTACACTCTGCACTTGTGCAGATTTTGGAGTCGGTCCTAGCGGCGGTCAGTAGATTGCTCGGATTTATCACCTGACAGAGACTTGAGGTACAAATGCTCGGTGTTTTCCGCCCTGAAGTCCCCTTCTACCTTATCCTAGCTGTTTATTTAATTTCAGACAGTTTTACTTTCATTCAAACCATTATTAGTATTATTCTAGTCGCTCGTGCACTTGTGACACCAGTTCTGGGATTGTATCTAGATATTGCGATTATTATGGTTTTTCTCACTCTATTTAAGTTTATTCAGTTTAATTGGTATCAGTTAATTTGATTTGTTAAAATGGCTAAAAACTATTCTAACGTTGGTTTTCCTAGCAAATGAAATGTTATACGCCATCACTATTCCGTGGGTGAAAATTCCGTGTCGTGACATGCATATTATTTCTCGTTAATTTTCGGATTTTCAAGCGGTACAAAAAGTAAATTGAAGTAGTAAATTATCAGCATAAAATCAAGTTTCATATACGTGTATGGATTGATTTAAAAATGACGTTGTAGAAACTAATGTTGAAAAAAATCATAAGAAAAACTCAATTATAAAAATAATTAATAACTTTACATCTCAAAAGCTAAAACTGGACTTCATTAATTATATATGCAGATTTTTCAAAAAACAAAACCTCATATTAATGTTGGGCTTTAGGCCACCAAATATCTCGAGCCGCCCCTGGCTGTTGTCACTTCCACAGAGGAAATTCTAGAAGAACAACAAAGCTTTGGAAATTAAGTACTTGTGGTATGTGCCTACGATGTTGGAGGTAAGTAGAGAGTGTAGGAAAATGATACGGAAAAATGACAACGATATTGCAATAATATTATTTGTAAGCAGATACACAAATTAACTTAAGTCGTGTTAGGCACCGTCCTAAGAAACTATTCCGCTAATGTGAAATATTTCTCCAGGATTAAACAAGCCTACCTTTATTTATTTAGAGGATACATGAATCAACAAAGTTAAATAATAAATCCAGTCGGTTCAAAAATTAGAGAGAAGACTTAATAATAATAATAGGTAATGATTGTAGGAAGAAAGCAATGATTAGCTAACTATAAATAAGGAAGAAGCAAAGATGAATTCTCGGTTGAGAAGTGAATGAGTATGGTGGCTAATCCACAACTTATTTATAAGCAATTAGGTAGGTTGCATGTATGACAAGTGGAGAGTCTTTTAACACTTGTCCATATATATTAGTCCACTTGGCTTTAATATTAACAAGTGTACTTAGGCTTCCATGCATGAAGACACATGGTAGATTTGCATAGCCACTTGTCAAAGCCCTTCAACACTTAGCTTTAAGGCTTCATGCAAGAAGCCACTTGAAAATAGATAGAACACTTATAAAATAAAAAATACATGGCTATTTAAAATTTTGAAAATACCCCCACAGAAAGTACTGTCTCTGTTCCAATTTATGTGGCACTTTTTGCTTTTCAAGATTTAAACTATATGAATTTTGATCAATATTTTAAAATATATTTTTTCATTATATTAACATAAGAAGAACTACAACTTATAGTACTTTTGGTGTAATTTTTGAATATCTAAATTTTTATTTTAAACGATTGAATTGATCTAATCTAATTTAGCTTCAAATATTAGTCAAATTGACTCTCGATAAGTGAAAAGTGCCTAACTAAGTGTCGTCGTCCTTTCCTCAACATTTTTCTCGGAAATACTTTCATGGAGAGAGGACAGACAAACTCACTACACTTAGTGACGCTCCTACTACCTGTGGGAAGCGATAAAGAAAAGGGAAGGAGAGTTTAGAATCTAACGGCTACCAGGAAAATGAGTATGAGTTTAAGAGGCTTTTGCTGTGTGCTTTGTTTTTAATTATTTCTGATGACTTCTTTCGTATGATACATAAAGTCTTGATACATAAATTGTCCGGTGACTTTTTATTATGTTGTCACTTTCCAATATATAGTCTTGATTTTTATATTTTTGCTTCGTCCAAATATATGTTCTTTTATTATTTTTCATAAAATGTATCAATATTTTTAGAATTTTTTAATATTATATGAAATAAGCAATTAGATTTTTCTTCTATTTTATTTTCAATATAAAGTTTTGATCTTTATATTTTTTACTATATTGCTTGTAATTGTTTAAAATTCCAATTAGAATTTTCTTCTATGTTTAAATTCAAAAATAGTAACTAATTATTAATAACACATAGTGCATAATCTATTTATTTTTAAATTTAAATTAAAAAATTAATTATTACCTAACCTAACTAATTTTATCCTAAAATTGCCAAGTGTCTTTTTATTATGTTGTCACTTGGCTTACTATGGTGTATTTGCCCCTCCTATTACTTATAGATAAAAGATTTCGTGATTAGTCAAATAGTGCCACATATGAAACAAATAGAGTAATACTAATAATTTGTTATATATATTGTTCAAAATTATAAGTTGTTCCTAGGTTTTTGCCTAGGCTCATATTCTCAAGTTCAATAGCTTTACACTCTGTTTGGATCATTGTTATCCATCATTTTAAAATATATCATATTGTACTGTACTGTATTATACTGTATCGTTTTATGAATATAATATTTGGATAGATTGTATTATTTGTTGTTGTTAAATAATATTTTATTATTTGATTTGACTGTATCGTATTGTACTGTAACTGATAAGTTTACTAAAATATCCTCAATTGTTTTAAATATTTAATTATCAAAAATTACACATAAAATAATTTAAGATAAATAATAACACTTTGCACACTTGAAAACATCCAATATTATACAGCTAATTGAAGATAAAGTAATTAGAATTGGAATTAAAAATCAAAATAAAAGAAAGAATGAAACAAAAGGAAGGCAAAACCTATACCTCACGCTGGAGTTGGAAGCGGCAGAAAGAAAAAATGGACGAACACGTAGGTTATAGGTTAGAGTTAAAATATAAAAAAAAGGTAAAGGGTAAAATAGAATTATAAATTAATAAGTTAGGACATAATTGGAAAGAAAAATAGGAAACAATCCCACTGCACCAAATCGATTGTTTCAAAAAATGAAACTTTTCATTGTTCCGGAACAATGCATTTAACAATATAATACAACCAATTTTAACTAAGTAAACAAAACAAACATTATTTTGGGATAACAATACAATAGGATAGAATGAGTAACAATCATCCAAACAAGCTGTTAGATTATAAGTTGCCTTTACCATTTTCCTCAAAGGATAAATTCAATAAAAGTTTGCCACATTGGGAGATTGTGGGGTTTATATTTTCCAGATATATTTTTACGGATAGGTACTTTCAATATATTGGAGAAAACCTGTTATCTAGTTCCACAAACAGATTGAGTGAAACATGGCTCATGCTGTTGTAACTTCACTTATGACAATTACTATGGAGCAAGTCTTAAAATTCAATCCAAGTTTGGTTTCTGAAAATAGGGCACCCCTTGATTCTCTTAGTCGAAAACTTTCTTGCTTGCAAGCTTTCCTTGAGGATAATATGGGAAATAAGATCAATGATCAAGAATCGTTGACTTTCTTGGAGAAGAAGGTTAGAGATGAAGTTTATAAAGCAGAAATTACAGTTGATTTGTGCCTACGAAGAATCCATGTGGCTGATACTGAAAACAATCGAAACATTGCTCGTTCTAAGCTTTATGATGTGTTAGAGCAAATAACAAAAGAAATGGATTCCATACAAGAAGAGGAGGTGTTGAAGTTCAAGAATGACCATCAACATATCAAAGGAACAATTTCTTTAGCTGAAAGAATAAAAATGATTTGAAGATTTTTCTTCTTTGTATTTTCAATAAGTGTGTGTATTTCTGCAGTACATACTTAGGGTTTTATACAAATAGGAATGAATCTAGGGTTGCATACTATATTGCCAAGTGGTAATGTCCTATTAGCTAGTATAAAGTTGTACATAAAATAAATACATGAATGAAGCAAATAACTAAAATACAGAGTACCATGTGTTGTGCACTATGTGAATAATAGTGCTAGAAAAGTGCATGCCCATAAGTGGGTTGGGGCAAGCAGGCAAGTAGGCCCAATGCATTTTGCATTGATGACCCAATAATTAGGCCCAAAACCGATAGTCTCATATATGTGCTTATTCAGATCTGTAAATTAGATCTTTCATCTTCATCGGCTCCAACACCCCCTTCAAGTTGGAGGGGGTAGAAAACACACCCAACTTGCCCAAAATACTATGATGAAGAGGTCTTGTGAGTGGTTTTGTGAAGAGATCTTCCAACTGGGCAGAAGATCGAACAAATGATAACGAAATCAGCCCAGCTAGGTATTGTTCGCGCACAAATGACAGTCGATTTCAACATGCTTTGTCCGTTCATGAAAAATGGGGTTTTTTGCTATGTGAATTGCTGCTTGGCTGTCGGAGTGAAGAGTGACTGGAAGGTCAATAGGAATTGACAGATCCTCAAAAAGACGAGCAAACCATGTAAGCTCTACAACCATGCGTCGCATATGTATTCGGCCTCTGCCGAACTAAGTGAGATGGAAGTTTGCTTCTTGGATTTCCAAGATATCGGAGAGGTACCAAGGGAAATGTACAAACCACTCATCGATTTCCTTGAGTCCGGGAAGGTGGCCCAATTAGAGTCACAGAAGGCTAGGAGCTTGAATGAGGAGGAAGAAGACATAAAAAGCCCAAGCCCGGGATCTTTGAGCAGATAGCGAAGCACACGGAATGCTGCATCTGGGTGTGGCTGGCATGGGTCCTGCATGTACTGGCTAAGGTACTGGACAGTGAAGGATAAGTATGGGCAGGTGTGAGTAAGGTAGTTGAGTTTGCCAAGGAGATGGCGATACAAGGTGGGATCCTTCACTGGTTCCCCGATGTGAGTAGATAAATGAGTAGAGGGATCGAGTGGAGAAGGAACAGATGACAAATGGAGGGAGTTAAATTCACGGAGAAGGTCTAAAGTGAATTTGCACTGAGAAAGGATGAGTCCATCTGTTTCTCGGATAACTTCCATCCCTAGAAAAAAATGTAAGTCCCCAAGATCTTTAATTTTGAATTCTTGATTGATAAATTCTTTCAACGCATGTAATTATGCATTGTCATTTCCCATCTAGAGTATATCATCCACATAGATAGCCACTATAGAAATGGAAGAATCTGACTTTTTAAAGAATAAGGAATAGTCGTTTAATGAGTGAGTGAATCCCTTAAGTTCAAAGCAGTGGTAAGTTTAGCATACCACTGACGAGATGCTTGTCGTAGCCCATAAATCGATTTCTTTAACTTGCATGCATGAGTGGGGAAAGGAGGTGCAACCCCATGTGGGAATTTCATGTACACTTATTCATTTAGATCTCTATATGTCATGACCCGGAATTTCCACCGTCGGGACCGTGATGGCGCCTAATATTTCACTTGCTAGGCAAGCCAACGTTAGAGAATCATTAAACCAATCCTTATTCCATTCAGTAAATAACAGCAATTTAGCTAAGATGAAATATAGTGAGTGCGGAATGATATAAAAATGGCATTAATTACTACCAACCGGATCTGAAGTCATAATTCACGAACTTTTAAGATTTCACTACAAGTAAATATCTGAAGGAATTACAATTGTCTTCGATACAAATAAAACAGTAAAGTAAATGCATAAAAGGGGATGTCAGGGCCTGCAGACGCCAACAGGACTACCTTGGGTCTCCAAACGGATTAAGCCAGCAGCTAGACTCAGGGTCAACTCGGTCCGGTACCAAAATCTGCACCGAAAGTGCAGAGTGCAGCATCAGTACAACCGACCCCATGTACTGGTAAGTGTCGAGTCTAACCTCGGCAAAGTAGTGACGAGGCTAGGACAAGACACCTACAAATAAACCTGTACAATATGTCAATTTATACAACAATAACAACAATTAAAAAAAAAAGCCAGGCAAGAAATATTGGGAAAGGGACATGCCGAGGGGATTACATGGCGTGGAATCACAACAGGAATGAGAACATGATCAATCGATATATCTTTAACAGAAAGAAACAAGTAAACACAATAAAGGCAAATGCATGGCATCACCCTGTCACGACCCAGAATTTCCTACCGACGGGACCGTGATGGCACCTAATATTTTACTTAACTAAGATAAAATATAATAAGTGCGGAATATCATAAAAACTATATTAATTAATACCACCCAGATCTGGAGTCACAATTCAAGTGCATTCTAGAATTTACTATAAGTAATAGGCTGAAAAAAATACAACTATCTAAATGAAAGAAATAGTAGAACAGAAAAGATAGACGGGGACTTCAAGGTCTGTGAACGCCGACAGATCTACCTTGAGTCTCCGGATAGAGAACCAATAGCAAAATCTCAATCAACCCAAGCCGGTATCAAAATATACACAGAAAGTGTAGAATGCAATATCAGTACAACTGACCCCATGTACTGGTAAGTGTCGAGTCTAACCTCGACGAAGTAGTGACGATGCTAAGGCAAGGCATCTACAAATCAACCTGTACAATTTAACAGTGTATATACACATAACAGAAATGAAGAACTAAACAGGAAATGTCGGGAGGGGAACATACTGAGGGGAATACAGAAAATGCACGGCATCACCCTTCGTACTTTTACTCTCAATCTCACCATAAAATTAATAGAAACGGTACGACATCATCCTTCATGCATTAACTCTCATATTATGGCACGTCATCACCCTTCGTGCATTAACACTCACAATATGGCACGACATTACCCTTCGTGCATTAACACTCACAATATGGACATGGCATCACCCTTCGTGCATTAACACTCACAATATGGCACGGCATCACCCTTCGTGCATTAATACTCACAATATGGCACGACATCACCCTTCGTGCATTAACACTCTCCCTTACCATAATGCAATGCATGAATAACAACATGGAGATAGAATAAAAAGTACAAACCTTACTTCAACATTTAGTTCCATAACATCAATCTCAACTTTGAAACAACAACTCAATTATCACCAGAAAACTCGTAAACATGATAAGAACAATAAATTGAACAACACTAGTATAACATATAGCAATTAGGCATGGGAATGAGACAATATGAGAAAAACTGAGAAACATGAAAAAAATAGGTAAATTGGCAGCGCATAAGTACTCGTCAGCTCACATATACGCCGCTCACATGAATTTCACTTAGCAAGTAATCTAAGGTTCCTAATTCCCCCAAGTCAGGGTTAGACACAACACTTACCTTGCTCTGAAGGTCACTTAATTCTCAATCACAACTTTTTCTTTGGAATTCACCTCCAAACCACTCGTATCTATTAAAAAATAACTCAATAATATCAAATATTACTAAAGGAATCAATTACATTGCATAAATTTAGATTTCCTAAATTTTTCCCAAAAAAGTCGAAAATCGACCCCGGCCCTCTTGGTCAAAACCCGAGGTTCGGACTAAAATCCATTTACCCATTCACCCCCGAGCCCGAATATATAATTGGTTTTGTAATCCGACCTCAAATTGAGGTCTAATTCCCCAAATTTCCGAAATCCCTAGTTTCTACCCAAAATCCCTTATTCTACCATGAAAACCTTAGATTTTAGGTTGAAATCTTGTAAAATGTAGTGAAAGAAACCAGTTTAGAATCACTTACCTATGATTTGGGGGAAGAGATGGTCTTTGGAAAATCGCCTCTTGTGTTTTAGGTCTTGAAAATTTGGGAAATGAATGAAAATTCCCATCCAAAAGTCATTTTGTTTAGCTGCAGACGTCGCATTTGCGACCTGAGCTTCGCAAATGCGAAGCTCGCAATTGCGAAGGGGCTATCGCAATTGAAAAGCCTTTACAATCCTTCTGCCCTTCGCAAATGCGAGGAAAGCGTCGCAATTACGATCACTGACCTCGCAAATGCGGACAAAAGATCGCATTTGCGATCCATACCCCTTCTAGATTTCCTTCGCAAATGCGAAGAAAAGTTCGCAATTGCGAACACAGGCTGGCCCAACTTCTCTTCGCATTTGTGATGAGAAGTTTGCAAATACGATCTCAACAGTGATCGCAAATGCCAACCCTGACCTCGCATTTACGAGGTCTGAGGCCTGCAATACAGTTGAAGTACACCAACTATTTTTCTAAGTCCAAATCACTTCGTAGCCTATCCAAAACTCACCCGAGCCCTCGGGTCTCCAAACCAAACATGCACGTAAGTCTAAAAATATCATACAAACTTGCTCGAGCGATCAAATCGCCAAAATAACACCTAGAACTACAAATTTAGTACCAAATCAAATGAAATTCTCAAAAACACTTTAAAATTTCTATTTTCTCAACTGGACGTTCGAATCACGTCAAATCAACTCCGTTTCTCACCAAATTTCACACACAAGTCTTAAATATCATAATGAACTTGTACCGGGCTCCGGAATCAAAATACGGACCCGATACTAACAATGCCAAATATCAATCAATTCTTAAAAACAAATAATTTCCAAACTTTTAATTTTCATCAAAAATTCATAACTCAAGCTAGGGACCTTCAAATTCAATTCCGGGCATACGCCCAGGTCCCATAATTTGATACGGACCTACTGAGACCGTCAAAGCATGGATCTGTGCCCGTTTATTAAAAATATTGACCTAAGTCAACTAAAATTAACTTTTAAGGCAAAAATTCTTATTTTCATCAATTTTCAACATAAAAGCTTTCCGAAAACCCGCCCGGACTGCGTAATAAATTGAGGAGGGTAAAAATGAGATTTTTAAGGCTTAAGAGCGCAGATTCGAGTTCTAAAATATAAGATGACCTTTTGGGTCATCACACACCCTTCGTGCTTTTACTCTCAACCTCACCATAAGAAACAATAGGAAAGTGCACGACATCACCCTTTGTGCTTTTACACTCAACCTCACCATAATAAATAATAGAAACAGCACGGCATCACCCTTCTTGCATTAACTCTCTCACAACATGGCACGACATCACCCTTCATGCATTATCACTCACTCACAAAAAGTTGCACAGCATCACCCTTCGTACTTTAACACTCTCCCTCATCAAGATAATGAACAATAACAACATGGAGATAGAAATATCAAGAACAAGTCTTACTTCAACACTCAATTCCACGTTACTAACCTCAACTTTAAGTCAATACTCAATCAATACCAATTTCCGTAGAACATAATCAGAGTTGTTCAACATAACGAATAGCTCGTCTAATCATGAAAAATATGATCAAGGAATACTACGATTACAATAATAAGACTCACTCGCATGTTATGACTCGATAACAACGCATAGGTACTCGTCACCTCACCTATGCGTTGTACTTGACATACAAACACGTAGCAAATAGGCACATAATACCTAATCCATCAAGCCAAGGTTAACCACGAGACTTATCTCGCTCCGAATGCCACTCAATACTCAATAACAACATTTACTTTTACACAAGCCTCCGGACCAATAGAATCTAGCAAATTACCAACCAAACGATTCAATTTAAGCTTTAGGAACTACCCACGATTGTAAAGAATTTAATTTAGGCCATTTTTGAAAAAGGTCAACACCTGGGCCCGCTTGGTCCAAACCCAAAATTCAGAATAAAACCCGATTACCCATTCACCCCCGAGCGCGGATATATAATTGGTTTTTGAATCCGACCTCCATTTAAGGTCTAAATCCCCAAATTTCGAAATCCCTAGTTTCCACCCAAAAATCCCCAATCCCACCATGCAAACCTTAGACTTTAGGTTGAAATCTTATAAAATGTAGTGAAAGATTGAAAGGGACTAGTTTAGAATCAATTACCTATGATTTGGGGAAGAAATGGTCTTTGGAAAATCGCCTCTTGTGTTTTAGGTTTTGATGATTTCGGAAATGAATCAAAAATCCCATCCAAAAGTTATTTTGATTAGTTGCAGATGTCGCATTTGCGACATAGGCTTCGCAAATGTGAAGCTCGCAAATGCGAGAAAAGTATCGCAAATGAGAACTCCTCGCATCTCTGCTACCTTTGCAAATATGAACCATTTTTTTGCAATTGCGAACATTGAACCATCGCAAATATGACAAAAATCTCGCAAATGCGAGAATCCCAGTCCCAGCCCATCTTCGCAAATACGGACAACCGTTCGCAAATGCAGCCTGTGATGATCGCAATTGCGATCCTGAACTTCGCAAATGCGAAGATCCCCTTCCAATCCCACTGCTCGCAAATGCGAAGCTTCTTCGCAAATGCGATGCTCGCATCTGCGAGCCAGACCTCGCAATTGCGAAGTCTGCAGACCTAAAGCACACCAACTATGAATTCTATGTTCAATTCACTCTGTAGCCTATCCGAAACTCACCCGAGCCCTCGGGGCTCTAAACTAAAGGTGTACACAAGTCTAAAAATATCATACGAACTAGCTCGCGCGATTAAATCGCCAAAATAACACCTAGAACAATGAATTTAGCACCAAATCCAATAAAATTCTCAAGAACACTTTAACATTCCTATGTTTACAACCGGACATCCGAATTGTGTCAAACCAACTCTGTTTCTCACCAAATTTCATAGACAAGTCTTAAATATTATAATGAACCTGTACCGAGCTCCGAAACCAAAATACAAAACTGGTACTAACAATGCCAAACATCAATCAATTCTTAAAGACATTAGATTTTCAGACTTTTAATTTTCATCAAAAATTCATAACTCGAGCTAGGGACTTTCGAATTCGATTTCGCGCATACGCCCAAGTCCCATATTTTATTACGGACCCACCATGACCATAAAAATATGGGTTCGGGTTTGTTTACTCTAAACATTGACCGAAGTCAACTAAAATCAACTTTTAAGGAAACAATTCTTATTTTTATCAATGTTCAACATAAAATCTTTCCAGAATACGCCCAGACTGCACACGCAAATCGAGGAGGGTAAAAATAAGATTTTTAAGGCTTAAGAGCGTAGAATTGAGTTCTAAAACATAAGATGACCTTTTGGGTCATCATACCATGTAGGAAATCGTTATTTACATCAAGCTGGTAAAGACTCCATCCTTTCTTTAATGCAGTGGCCAGTATGCATCTGATTGTGGTCATCTTTACCACAGGTGAAAATGTTTCATTGAAGTCTATTCCCTCTTTCTGTATGTCTCCTCTAATAACCAATCTTGCCTTTAGTCTTTCCACACTGCCATCTAAATGTTGTTTAACTTTATACACTCATTTGCATGGTAAAGCTTTCCTCCCAGGTGGTAACTCAACTATTTCCCAAGTCTTATTAAGTTCAAGTGCCTCAATCTCTTTGTCCATTGCTTCTTGCCACTCTGGGTGATGTGTTGCCTGTAAATAGTTGGTAGGTTCTTGTACAGTAGACAATGTATTTAGCATATGTTGATTTGTAGAAGATAGTCCACTAAAAGATATACAAATAGGTATAACAGGTGTGAGAAAGCAAGAGTTGCTAACATATATGAGTTGGAGTACATTACAGATGTAATCCATGAGATAAGATGGAGTTGTGTGTGGTCTGTTAGACTTCCTAACAAGAACATCCATCATAGGATCAGAATCCAAAGAAGGAAAAACTGGTGTTGATGTATGTGATTGAGTAGATGATACTGGAGAATCTGGAGACAACCTAGAAGAAGAGATAAAGGGAATAGGTGTGCTAGGATGAATTGAAGAAATGGGAGAGGAACAGAAATCAATTGATGATTCAGTAGGGTCTTGGGAAGGTTCATTGTGAGGTCTGCTAGCAGAAGGTGAAGTTTCAGGAGTCTGGTTACTTACAGTAACTTTAGCAGTGGGTAAAGAAATATAATTAGAAGAATTAGACTTAATAGAAGCAAATGGAAAGAATTCTTCATGAAATACAACATCTCTGGAAATGAAAGTCTTTAAATTCTTGAGGTTCAAGACTTTGTAACCCTTCTTTCCATGAGGATAACCTAAAAACATACAAGGAGTAGCCCTAGGTTCAAACTTAGTTCTATGATTTGAAAGAGTGGAAGCAAAACATAAACATCCAAAGCATCTAAGGTTAGAGTAGTTTGGCTTGCTTGAAAAAAGAACTTCATAAGGAGTCTTAAGCTTTAGGACACTTGAAGGAAATCTGTTGATCAAATAGGTTGTTGTAAGAAGGCAGTCACCCCAGTATGATATAGGTAGGTGTGATTGGTATAAGAAGGCTCTGGATGTCTCTAAAAGATTCTTGTGCTTTCTCTCCACAACACCATTTTGTTGTGCTGTGGACACACAAGTGGTTTGATGAATAATACCTTGTGACTGGAAAAATTCTGATTGAATGTTCCCACTTCCCAATTCAAAAGCATTATCATACCTTATAGTTTTTACCTTGCTGTTAAAGTGCCTTTCTACCATAGCTAGAAAGCTTTTTAGAATAGTGAATGCATTGTATTTGTTAGTTAGTAGGTAGGTCCATGTTCCTCTACTTAAGTCATCAACAATTGTAAGAAAATACTTAAATCCATCATATGTAGCACTATTGTATGGCCCCCAGGTATCCACATGAATTAATTCAAACACTTTTTTGGTAGAAATAGAACTAGAGGAAAAAGGAAGTTTGGGCTGCCTTGCCATAGGACAAATAACACATGGAGTGGAGAATTTGGAACACTTGGATATAGAAACCGATGAAATATTTTTCACATTGCTAAGGGGAATATGACCTAATCTATAGTGCCACAGCTTTTCCTTTACAATTGAATCAGAAAAACTAAAACATGAATGTAAACTATGATTGGAAACAAAATTCCTTCTTGGAATGAAAACTCTTCTAAACTTAGGTGAACTCCTAGACACTGCTGCTATATATCTGGATTTGAGAATGTAGAGTCATCCTTCCTCTTTACCAATCTCCAATGGGCTCTTCATTGAAGGGCCCTGTAGAAGGAAATAGGAAATGGGACTGAATAAAATATATTGCTTGAGTTGTCTGAAAAGATTGTATTTAAAATATGGAATGTAAAGAATATTTGCAGAATCAGATTAGGCAAAAGAGAAACAGTCCTTGAATGAGTGACTTTAACTCTGTAAGAGTTTGGGAGTTTAACCATGAGAGGTTTAGGTAGGATTTTCAAATCTCTGAAAAATTCTTTGTTGAAAGACATATGTTTTGTTGCTCTACTATCCATTATCCAAGATTCATCATTGATTTGAATTGAACAGGCAACATTTTCAAAGAAGTTGGTCATACCAGCACAGCTCATATTTGCTGCAACATCAGAGGTTCCTGCACTGTTTTGTCCTATTTTTGCTTGCCGAAGAAGCTGCAGTAGCTCATCCACAGTTTCCTTGGTAAGATTCTGAACTCCTGTTGTATTTGCTGCTCCCTGTTAATTTTCCTCATTTGAGAGAAAAGTATTGTTTGCCTGGGCACCTACATGAAACCCTTTCTGCCTTGTAAACTTGAAATCAACTGGAAACCCATGAATCCTATAGCACTTGTCTATTCTATGCCCATGTTTCTTGCAATAGGAACAAATTTCTGCATTTTTCTTAGATTCAAAACTTGTTTTCTGCATCTTGTTCTCATTAAATCTCCTGAAGTTTCCTGGTTGGTTTGTAGCAATGAATGAGGTAGATTCCCCTGAGTATGTAGGTGTAGCATGTATCTCCCTCTATTTCTCATCTTGAATCACAAGATAATATGCCTGTCCAATGGAAGGTAAAGGTAATGATAATAAAATGTTGCTCATTACCCGAATGAATATGTCATTCAGTCCTATTAGGAACTGTAGTAGTCTCTCATCTTGGTGTGCTTTCAAGCTTATGACTTTTGCCCCACACTCACACTCACAAACACAAGCAGAAAATGTGTTGAGTGCATCTAGTTCATCCCATAGGCTCTTCATCTTGGTGAAGTAAGTTGATACACTTGAATTTCCTTGCACCACTGAACTTAATTTCTTTTGTAATTGGAATAGCTTTGCTCCATTTGTCTGACCAAATCTGTCTTCCCGGTCACTCCATAAATCTTTTGCACTATGTGAGTAGAGAACACTCCCAGCTATCTCTTTGGACAAGGAGTTGAGCAGCCATGAAAGTACCATATCATTACATCGAGCCCAGGCTTGCTGGATTGCAGAATCAGCCTTAGGGATAATAAGAGTACCATCAATAAATCCCAACTTATTCTTTGCAGGCAAAGAAATAATGACTGCCCATCTCCAACCTCCATATCCTTTTACATCAAAGGTTGAGGACACAAAGTTCATCCCTGGATAGTCAGAAGGATGAAGGTAGTAAGGGTGAGTAGAGTCAATCATTCCTGAAGCAATGGTGACTGCAGGTGCAGAAACATTGGTAGTTGCAGTACCAGAAGCTAACGTATCAGCCGACTGTGGTGAAGAACTCATAGTAGACAAGCTTAAGAGAAGAAGTAAAGTGAGAAAGGAAAGCTAATTTATGAGTGAGAAAGCAGAAATGATAGCAGAATCAAACCTGCTCTGATACCATGAAAGAATAAAAATGATTTGAAGATTTTTCTTCTTTGTATTTTCAATAAGTGTGTGTATTTCTGCTGTACATACTTAGGATTTTATACAAATAGGAATGAATCTAGGTTTGCATACTATATTTCCAAGTGGCAATGTCCTATTATCTAGTATAAAGTTGTACATAAAATAAATACATGAATGGAGCAAATAACTAAAATACATAGTACCATGTGTTGTGCACTATGTGAATAATAGTGCTGGAAAAATGCAAGCCCATAAGTGGGCTGGGGCAAGCAGGCCCAATGCATTTTGCATTGATGACCCAATAATCAGGCCCAAAACCGATGGTCTCATATATGTGCTTATTCAGATCTGTAAATCAGATCTTTCATTTTCATCGGCTCCAACATTACCTCTCCGCTCATTGTAGCGTACTATCTTAGATGATGAAAACACTCTTGTTGGGATGGAAGAAGAATTCAACAACATAAGAGATCAAATCATCGGACAGACATCAGAGCTAAATAAAGTCTCAATCGCTGGTATGGGTGGTATTGGTAAGACAACTCTTGCCTTAAGAATTTTTAACAATTCATTAATATCTCGTCGTTTGATGTTTTTTTATGGATTATTGTGTAACGACCCGACTTGTCGTTTTAAGAAATTATGCCCCGTCCAGTGACTTAAGGTCTCGAGAAGCTTCACAATATGTATTATGACCCGCGTGTGTAGTCGAGTTTGGTTTTCGGAAGATTCGAAATTTAATTTAAAGAAAAATTCTCATTTTGAAGCTTAAATGGAAAGAGTTGACCGGGGAGTTGACTTTTAAGCAAACGACCCCGGAATAGAATTTCGATGATGGCAATAGCTTTGTATGATGATTTCGGACTTCGGCATATGTTCATATTTTGATTTGGAAGTCCGTAGAACAATTCGACATATTTTGGCAAAAGTTGCAAAATATAAGATTTTGGAAAAGTCCGACCGAACGGTGAATTTTTGATAACGAGGACAGATTTCGATTTCGGAAATGGGAATAGCTCCCTTAATTTTGGACGCAGATGCGACCTGGCAGAAGCGGGAATTTTGTCGCAGAAGCGAAGATGGAAGGTATGGCAGTGGTTGCAGGTGCGAAGAAAATCCCGCACATACGGAAGCGCAGAAGCGGGCATAGAAGGTGCAGAAGTAGAGGGGCATCAGAGGTGCGTGCGAGTCATCGTAGAAGCGATTCCCGCAGAAGCGGAAAAGCTTCCGCAAATGCGATGGTCCACTGGGCAGTGGCCTTCGCAGAAGCGAGATTTCGCTAGCAAAAGCGAGCACGCAGGTGCGAAAAATCAATCGCAGGTGCGAAACTAGGCAGAAACATAAGGATTGAACTTGGTCATTTTTGGCATTTCGTTTTGGAATTTTTGGAGCTCGGATTTAGGCAATTCTAGAGGGATTTTTTACAAGCTTGGTTGGGGTAAGTGTTCTATATCCTAAAGTGATTATATTTCATGAATCTATGATTATATTCATCATTTAGTTTGTATTTAAATGGAAGAAATCCAAAAATAAAAATTTAAGATTTGGAGGTTGAGTTGTTATTGGAATTCAATAAAATTGGTATGGTTGAACTCGTATCGGAATGGGTGTTCAATTTTCATGAAAATTATGTCGAGTTCCGAGAGGCGGGTCCCGCGTTGACTTTTGTTGACTTTTTGGAATAAAATTTTAAGTCGACGTATTATTATCCGGAATTGTTTCTGATAAATTTTAATGAAGTTGTATAATTAATTTGGATAGATTTGAGCTGTCCGGAGGTCAATTCAAGCAAGAAGGCTATTTTGGAATATTGGCCTAACTTCAAAAAGGTAAGTGTCTTGCTTAACCTCGAGTGGGGGAATTACCCCTTAGGCATCGAGTCTTATGTGCCATTTATGAAATGTGAAAAGCCGTGTACGCGAGGTGACGAGTACGTACTCGGCTTATATGTGTAAATTTTATTGAGTTAAAGTCCTGAGAATATTGTGTGGTAAATTGGATAATTATTGGTATATATTTAATCACCTAATTGTCGTGCCAAAATCCTTGTTGTTGTTGAATCTGTTGTTATATGATAATTTGATGTGATTGTTACTTGATTATTTATGTAATTCCGTGAATTTGTTGGTTTGATAATTATTGGAATTTAATTTCATTATGGATTTTCCCTCTGCAAATAATTAATTAAATGAGCTTAAGAAGAGGTGTTTATATAATTATTAAAAATTTGATCTTTATGAAGATTTTGCTTTATGTTGAGTAATTTCTATCTCTATTTGATTGTTTTTGGGTGTTGTACACATTGTGTGGAGCATTTGGCTATTTGTTGTGAAATTAATTGACTTGGTTGTAGCTTTGGAATTTGGTTGTGGCCTTTGGAAAAATTGTGATATGAATTGATTTTGTTATGTTGCTGTGATAATTTTTCGTGTAAAATTATTGTGTTGTGTGAGTTGTTATTTTTGGGAGATAATGGTGACATTTCACCGTTGATAATATGTGGTTATAAGGGTGGCATATCATTATATGTTGTGTTTGTTAGAATATTGTCTGGGCGGAGCGATAAGGGTGGCTATAAGAGCGATACGGGTGACAATTGGAGCGATAAGGGTGGCTATTGATATTGTCTAGGCAGACCGATAATGGTGGCTATAGGAGTGATAAGGGTGGCAATAGGAGCGATAAGGATGGCTATTGTCAGGGACGATATGCGAAGATGTGGGGTTGTGGTGTTGATGGTTTTCATGCGACGTTGTGATTTTCTTGTGTTTATTTTTATACCTAGTGCAATTTGTCTTGTTGTTGGTAAATTGATAATAATCTGATTTATGTTGAAATTGAGAGCCTGTGGACACGAGGTGCCGTGAGTAAATTATGAGGATATTTGGCACGTGAATTGTCCGTGCAGTTGAGATATGAAATGTGGACACGAGGTGCTGTGATGAAATGATAATGATATTTGGTACGTGAGTTGTCCGTGCAGTTATGATATGAAATGAGGGCACGAGGCGCCGGAAAAATATGATGATTTAATTATGGGCACGAGGTGTCGTAGAAACATGAAAAATGGGTTGAGACCCGTGTTTATGAAAAAAATATGAAATTGGGCTGAGACCCGTATTTTTATGATTATGAAATGAGGTGTCACATGGTGGCTTTTTAATTGAAAGAATTATATTCAAAATATTTATTTGGAAGGATTTTTACTTAGAAAGTATTATATGAAAGAATTTTATTTGAAATATATTTATTTGAGGAAATTATATTTGAAAAGATTTATTGAAAGAATTATATTTGAAAAATAATTATTTGAGAAAATTATATTTGAAAGAGAGTTATCTGGAAGAATTATATGTGAAAGACATTTATTTGAAGGACTTAATTTAATTGGGGGTTCTTGTATTTATTAATTGTTGAGTGATATTAATGGTATTCTTGTTGTCTGTTGTGCATATCACTGGTTGTTCCATGTTGTCCTATTGTTATTTATTTCCTATTATTTTGTATATTATATTGCACAGGTTATTAGACTAGTGAGTGTCTTGACTGTACGTCGTCTCTACTCCATTGAGGTTAGTCTTGATACTTACTGGGCACCGCTGTGGTGTGCTCACTCTACACTTCTGCACATTTTTGTGCAAAGGCAGGTATTAAAGATATCGAACTTGAGCATAGTTAAAACACGATCATAAGGATTCAAGGTAGAGCTGCTTGGCCATCGCAGTCCCTTGGAGTCTTTTCATTTCATTATACTGTTAAATTGTAATCAAACAGTATTGTATATTCGGTCCTCGTGATCATTCCATGTATTCAGTTAGAGTTCGTGACTCAGTACTACCAGTCTTGGGAGGTTGTGTATTGTAATTATTTTCGCTGTTAGATTTTAATTCAAAAAAAAAAAATGGCTTCAAAATGTAATAGAAATTGGCTTACCTAGTCTTAGAGACTAGGTGCCATCACGACGCCTGTAGTGGGATTTTGGGTCGTGACATATTGCCTCTCAAGATTATGATGTAAGATCAATACTTTTAGATATTTTAAGATTTTGTAATTAAGGTGTAAAGCAAAATGAACCACAAGGACTCGAGCATTGACCAATTACTAGAGAATATCTATAAAGAATTAAAACTGAAGAGGTATCTGATAGTTTTGGACGATATATGGAGTATAGAAGCCTGGGACCTAGTTAGAAGATTATTTCCCGATGATGAAAATGGAAGTCGAATCATGATCACTACTAGGCTCTTAGAAGTTGCTGATTATGCTAGAAATGACTGCCTTACTCATCACATACCTTTCCTTAATCTTGAAGATAGTTGGAAATTACTATGTAACAAAGTATTTGTAAAGGAAGATTGCCCTCCTCAACTGGAGGAAATAGGGAAGAAAATAGTAGAACAATGTCGAGGATTACCTCTCTCAGTTGTTGTCATTGCTGGTGTTCTCTCTAATATCAATAGGACATGTGATGACTGGAAAACGTTGCTGAAAATGTGAATTCAAATATAGGCTCAACCTCCGAGCAGTGTTTAGAGATATTGGCTTTGAGTTACAACTACTTGCCCTGTAACTTAAAAGCTTGCTTTCTTTACATTGGTGTTTTCCTCGAAAATACAGAAATTCCTGCAGATACGTTGATCAAAATTTGGTTTGCTGAAGGTTTTTTGAAGACAATTATTCATAAAAAGACAGAAGAGGTGTCAGAAGAATGTTCAGAAGATCTAGTTGGCAGAAGTTTGATTATGGTTAGTAGAAGACGAGCTACTGACAAAATCAGAACCTGCAGAATTCATGACCTCCTTCGACTATTATGTCACACCTCTTTTTGCCCCAAAAGATATACTCCCTCCGTTTCAATTTATGTGAACCTATTTGACTGGGCACGGAGTTTAAGAAAAGAGAGAAGACTTTTGAATTTGTGGTGTAAAATGAGGCATATATATTTTGTGTGGCTATAAATCATTGCATAAAGGTAAATTGTTTCCAGATAGGGAAATAGGTCATTCTTTTTGGCACGGACTAAAAAGGAAATAGGTTCACATAAATTGAAACGGAGGGAGTATATGTTATGGATTGTTGTGGGTTAAAGAGTTTTTTCAAGTAAAGTGACAAATTTGAGTAGGGATTATTTTATTTACAGAGTCGCCACTTGGAATTGATTTTTTGGGTGTTCCAAGTCACCATTTATTTGAATCCCTAGTCAAAGGAAGGTTTGACTCTATTATTATTAGTCTGCGAAAACAAAGTCCGGATAAGGAATTATGTTGATCGGGAAGAAGGTGTAAGGCATTCCCCGAGTCCCGTGGTTCTAGCACGGTCGCTTTATTCAGTACATTTGGCTTATATTATTTTTGGGTAACCTGTATTTTATTGGTTCTCATGTTTTACCTATGTCCGCTTTTATTGCTTGATTAGATTTATGAAAATTATCTTGAAATAAGTCACGCGTACGTGTACTCATTTTTGTTTGGCGTGAAGAATCATGTTACGCGTACGTGTACACAATCAATAACACATTTATTATTATTTAAAGTTGATTGGTCAAGTCATGTGAATGCGCACTTGTATTATTTTCCTAAACTAATTTAAAATTATTGTAAGACCAAGAGTTTATGGATAGGAAATTATTTCGAAGTCGGAAAATATATTAGTTATTTAAAGTATTGAAAAGTCATCCACACTTATAAATATTTACAACTTACTACTCTATCGTTGAAATTAGGAGACATTTATCCATTATGGAAGAATGAGCTAATTATTAGTCTAGTGACAAAATTATTGGGCCTGACAGATTTATACTCAATCCAACCCATGTTTAATTCTGTCTTTTCTATTAAATGTGGTAACTCATTTCTGGTTCACTTACTTGAACTCCAACGCATGACCCATTAATATGGAAAGATCTTCATTCTTAATTCTAAATAGCAAATCTCATTAAGATGAAATCCTATCCAAATAATCTGTTGACAAATCGCTTGAAACATATAAAACGAAACTACAACATGATAATGTGTATAAATAAAACAACACAAAATTTTTTCACATGAACCTCTATAAGAACATCACACAAAATAATGAAATAATTAACAAAGGGAGGATAAGCAATGAACCTTTAAGCAAAAAATTTTCTTCAGAACTTGATTAATGCAAAAATAATTCTGAGTCGAGCAAATATACCAAACCAAGGGCAAATCGGCAGATGAGCAGAAAATCTAGCGACGAACCTTCTAAAATTCGAGCCCGGACCGAAACTCGACTGTACCTCGTGAGGCTGCTGGTTTTTGGCGTAAGAGAGGTGACTATCAATGAAACTTCACAAGGTGTTTTTAGGCTTGAATTTGAGGCATTTTCAGGTCTTAAACAGGGGGATGAATTGCTTGAATTTTCGAAAGAAATAATAAAACGAGTAGAAATTTACTTAGCGCAAAAGAAGAATTTTTTTTTCTCAATTCTCTCCTCTATTTTTCCTTTCTTCTTTTCTATTTATAGAAAAAATTTCGGAATTTTTTCAGAATTTGTTTATTATTTTTTAATTAAAAATAATTCTCACTTCCCATTTTTTTCTTTTTTAAAAATAAAATAATTTCCCACTTTTCTTTACTTTTATTTTTTTTAATTTTCCACTTTTTACTTTTTTTTTATTTTCCACTTATTTTACTTTTTTTTTAATGTCCACTTATCTTACTTTTTTTTTAATTTCTACTTTATTTTACTTTTTTTAAAAAAAAATTCAGCTACCTTTACTTTTTTTTTTTAATTCCAACTTTCTTGTACTTTTAATTTTTAAAATTTTCACATTCTTTTACTTTTATATTTTTAATTTTCCACTTTGTTTTACTTTTTAAAAAATAAATAATTTCCACCTACTTTTACTTTTACTTTTTTATTCCATACTTTTAATTTTTCTATTATTTTATTCCCATCCGAAAATTAAATTTTATTTGTATTTTTTTCGGTTTTTTTTTTAAATTTATTTTATTTAAAAATAAAGATAAAAAATAAAAATAATACTAATAGTAATAATTTGACCTTTTAAATTATTTTTAATTCTTACCCTATATAAAAAAAATATAACAAAGTTAAAAAAAATATATATTAAATTTCTAAAAGTAATTACATAGTAGAAGGTGATAAAAATTCAAATATAGTCAAAAATTAGGTGATGACGACGTCTTCTCACATGGAATGGAATTTCAACGCCGATTATGCTTGTATCGAGAAGATTTACAAAACAAAGATCTCAATCTAGAGAAAGGTAATTCTGATTCAATTCATACCATTTTGTGCCTCGATGAACGCCATGTTTTCTTAGAGGAGTCTCTACGCTACAAAACAATCAGTTCTTTCTTTCAACTGCTAAGGGTATTAGATGTACAAATTATTTACTTCTCAAAATTTCCCCATGAGGTAACACAATTAGTACACTTGAGATATCTTGCCTGTACCACTTGTACAAAGTTCCTGCATCAATATCCAATCTACTGAATCTACAAACATTAATTTTTATTTCATTTGCATCTCAATTATCCCTGCCATTGGTCAACAACAACAACAACAACCCAGTATAATCTTACTAGTGGGGTCTGGGAGGGTAGTGTGTACGCAGACCTTATCCCTACCCTGGAGTAAAGAGGGTAGAGAGACTGTTTCCGATAGACCCTCGGCTCCCTCTCTCCAAGAACTTCTCACCTTGTACTTGGGGTGATTCGAACTCACAACCTCTTGGTTGGAAGTGGAGGGTGTTCACCGCTAAGATCAACCCACCTTGCTCCATTGGACATTTGGAACCTGCCAAATTTGAGACATTTGTGTCCTGGGGGAATGTATATGCATGTTCCTCCAAAATCACAAAGTAGGCGTTTGGACATAAGAATTGTAAATTTCAAAAAAATGGTGAAAAAGTTTTTAAGTGAAAATGGTATTTGAAATTTAGAGTTGTGTTTGGACATAAATTTCAGTTTGGGTTGTTTTTGAAGTTTTGTGAATGATTTGAGCGAAAATTTTGAAAAACAGCTTTTTGCAGTTTTTCAAATTTTCGAAAATTTTTAAAATACATCTTCAAGTGAAAATTGGAAATTTTATGAACAAACGATAATTTCGGAAAAAAGCGAAATGTTTTTGGAAAAATCTTCAACCAAATTTTATGTCCAAACGGGCCCAAAATCTCTTATGTTTAGAGAACTTGGAAACACTGGATTCAATATCTGTTGCTGATTCTAATTGGAAGGAGATTTTTACAGGAATCCCTAAAGTAAAGAAGTTAGTTGTTTGCTTACAACCATGGCGTAGTGTAACGTTTAATCTTATTGACAGCCTCATCCGTCTTGTTGATCTCGAGAAGCTAAGAATTCATCTAGATATTTCGCCTTATGAGAATTTTTCATTAAGGCTGCCAACGCTGTTATTGGATGTTTTTCCTACATTCTTGAAGAGTTTGACACTAGTAGGAACGCGTCTATTGTGGGAGGATATGACTACGCTTGGTCAATTGCCCAATCTTGAGGTTCTCAGGCATTCCAAGGGAGAAATTGGAATCTAAATGAAGGGGGTTTCAAGAAACTGAAGTTGCTACAGATTAACCGAAAAAACTTGGTGCTCTGGGAGGCGAGCAGTGAAAGTCTTCCTAGACTTGAGTTTCTAATCTTGAAGTATTGCTATAAATTGGAGGATATTCCTACAGAGATTGGAGATATTCCCACAATAAAACTGATTGAGTTGCATAATTGTAGCCAAGCTGCTGCCACTTCTGCAGAGGAAATGGGAGAAGAACAACAAAGCTTGGGAAATGAAGTACTTGTGGTCCGTGCCTACAATACTGAAGGTTAGTAAAAAGTATGAGTTTAAGAGGCTCTGGCTGTGTGCTTTGTTCTGCTTTGTTTTTAACAATTTCTGAAGATTTCCTTCGTATGATACATACGAGCAATATTGGTGCAAGTGCAAATACATATATCCTGGCTGTTTGCTTCTTCTGAAGTTGCCTTCATTCGTTTGGTATTCTTTTCTAGTGTACATATGCGGTTTCGCCTTCTTTTGCATATCTCATACAATAAATACTTCCGTTATTTTTCCTTTATCAAAACTGAATTTATAGTCGAGTATATTATGATAAGTGCGGGTACCTGTTTATTAATAAGCACAAATAGCTTGTATACCTCTAAAACTTAATTTCATTGTGAGTTCATATTTTCTCCAAGGAAGATGGCCTTTGGTTCACATTTTTTCCCCTCAGCATTTGGTGAAATCAGAAAGTATATCTGTCAGTTTTATGTCAATTCGTTTTGAAGGGGCTAGCCTATGACTTCATTCTTTTTCCTTTTTGTTGTACTATGTAAGGTTGTAGCAGTTAGTCATGTTACATGGATGCATGAACTGGCAAGAATAACTAACTAGAATTTTATTTAGTTAATACTAGTATATTAGCATTATTGATAGCTGGTTAGTTGAAGTAATAAAACCTATATATACATTCCATTATAAAATTTTTGGAGTATGAATAAAAATATCCTATTATAATTCATCCATTAAAAATTGAATGCATTGTCAAGTTTATTTAATATATGCATGTTGTTTGGAAAGTGAAATTGCCTGTTTATTCTAATGAAAGATTTGAGATATACTATTATACTTCCTAATACTCATATTGTCTACAAGATATTTGACATTTCTCCAATATGACTGGTGAAATAGCTGTGACATCTCCAATATGAATGAGTTAAAGTAGTTAACCTCTCCAATATGTGTTCTCATGTAAATCGTATCTAGCTTAAGACAATCTTCAATTTTTCCTACTTTACTAAAAATGCCCATTCTCTACTTTACGTTATTTGATCTGCATTTGATGTTACTTTCTCTGTTTTGTTTGTGTCCAGCTCCCAATTGCTGAACCATTGGAGATAGTGTATTCTGAAAATTTTGATTGATCAGTGATGCTTCTGGTCTGTATAATGACTTGTTCTATCTAATTCTGGAGCTCTCTTTTCTGTGCTTCCGCAGAGTAAAATCATTGCCAAATGAAGGCAGAAGTAACTAATTTGAAGCATACAAATGAGGATTTTATGAAACTAATAAATAGGAAAGCACAACTACAGATACATTGGAGATGGACTTCAGAGTGCTCAAGCAGAGATAATTGTGAGGTAAAGGAAAATTAATACCTTTAATTTCTTCTGAATCAAACACATCAGAAGCAAGGAGCAACATGAATAGTGAGATAGAAAACAGGTCCTTATTCCTCAAAGAGCTGCTGTATATGTAGAACTTGTATTTCCGTTTTAGGTCAACTTTATGTTTTTATTTCCAAATTCAGACCATGTAGAATTGTGTAAAATCAGGTAAAAGCCGATGTGTCAAGGCAATTGTCCAGTCATTGCCAACCGAAGTTCATTCATCATTTGTCAATTGGCTGGAGAACAGCTCTCACTGATTGTATGTCCTACCATCATACCTTCAGCTTTCCTATTCCTTAAATAGAGCTATCGACATTTATATTTGTCACCTATAAAAGTAAGAAATTGAACTAGGTACGAGGTGAGAATCTTGGTAAATCCTCTTTCTGTATACATGTATGGGAACTGCGAAGGAACTATTGCTTTCTCATCTAAATTGCTTCCCTTTCTTGTGGAGCAGTTTATTTGTTCCATTTTAGTCTTGTCAAGCTAAGTGCATGTTTTTTTTTTTTTTTTTTTCTGGTTTGCAATTTTTGAGACTAAATGGTGTCTGTAACACTAAATTTTATGAATTCCAGGGCTAAACAGGTTGTTTATGCGCTATTGCAATATCATGATAGAGAATTCGACATTCCTACTGATCGGATGCTAGATTTAGGTGAAGCTGGCAAAGCAGGCTCTTAACTTAGTGACCTTCTTTCCCCCTCCTCATATCAATCTTTCCTCAGTACCATTGGCTAAGAAATACATGGGACGTGTAGCATCAGGCTTGATGCCAAAAATGGACCAGAGTAGTCACAGATTACATACCATCTTTACGAACTTGTAGCATATAGAAGAATTCACAAAACTTAGAAAAAACTGTTTCCAGTTTGCTGAAATATTTGATGCAGAAAGCATAACGGTTTTTGAAGAAACTAAAACGTTGATTTGTAATTTGGTTTTTGCTCATTCCTTCCTATATTATACTCCATGCTATCTCTTGTTCTTTCTGTTCTGAATGAAACTCTAACACGCCTTGTTCATGGTAATCTTGCTAGTTCTGAAAAATTAACTTACTCGCACGCGGTATTTGCACGGACTAATAAATGCATGATGTAAGTCTTTACACACATTTTCGTCCCTTAATTAATGTGTATTCTCATCACCGCACTAGTATAGGTAAGTTATTTTTGAAAACAAATACACGCAAAAGATTGCCTTGTATTCAAACATAGCATAAGATGGAGAGACTTGTCTTGTTCGATATTCATATTTATGACATTATATTTTCAAAATGAACGACCAGGGTGTGTTTGGTACAAAGGAAAATACTTTTTATTTTAAGACCACCCACACCCCCCGCCACCCCTCCTCCCTAACATCGGCATTGCCATTCGAGCCCTTAGACCCTGACCTTCCACTCTCTCCTACCCGTACCCATTTTGTGTCATATAGTATTTGCCTAAATTATATATTTTTCAAAATATTTTTCGCTAAAATAACCAAATACTGGAAAATAAATAAGAAAATCACTTATTTTCCTTCCTACTAAACACACCCCTAATCTCTCCCGTTTGACATGTATTCTGTGACATTTTAAATGGAAACAATTTCTAACATATTATACATAAAGATGACGTGCTATCATTGGGAAGGATCCATCTATCCCGATAATAAACTTGTAATATATTGGGAGCTGGCTGAAGCTGAATTTTTCTTCGCAATGGCTAGCTTTCATTCCCGTTCCTTTTCTTTATTTCTTTATTTCTTTTTTCTTCTCTTTTCTTTTTTCTTTTAGTGTTGTAAATAAAGTTCACTTTTAGCCCTACAAATTTCATATTTTTTTTAATTAATCCATCCATCGGGGCTTTTACCTTGGTGGTGGGAATTCGACACAAATACCTACCTTGTATTTCGATTTATTAGCTTCTTTCGCTCAAAATTTTTAAAAAAACGATAACATGATTTGAAATCAGAAAATCTCATTAGTGGTGCTTGAGATTGAAAGCTAACTCCCTCTATCAATATGGGACACTTAATACTCTTGCACGCTTATAACTAGATATTTGATACGTAAATTAACATGGAGCCAATATTGGATAAATCAAGAATAGAGATGTTGAGAAAGACCGACTCAAATACCTTTCATGGAAATAACTCAAAACCAAAAAATAAATATTGCTCATGAGGTGAGAATTACCGATCAATTCTTAATAAAAAGATAACCAATATATTCCTTTAGTGAGAGTGGGAGGCAGAACAAATTATAACAATCATAATCCAAGGGTGTGAAACTACCCAACGTCCAATGCACAAAAATTAATTTCAAATATATACATTAATGTAACGTAAAAAGAGAAGAGAAAATCATGAAAAGATTTATTGGCAAAAGAGACAAGTTTTCTACCTATAAAGTTAACTCAATAAGCATATGGTCTTGCCATAGGACTAGCTCTTGGTGATCTTGGTAGCTCAGAGACTCTATTTCCAAAAGGATCATAGTAAATCACCCCTGAAAATTCTGGTGGTTGGCATTTCTCACCCATCAAAATTGCCTTCTGCCACAATCCACCTTGTCCAAATTCTTTTCTTGCAATCGAGCCAGTTTTCTCATCAGATTTTTCACTATACTTTTTATGGTTAAGGAAGGGCATAGTCTTACTGCTTATAGTTGTAATTAGTTGCTTTGGACAAAGTAGTGGTGACTTTGGAGCTATTTTCTCTTCATTGGTTTCTTCAGTAGCCATATGGTATTTTCTTGAAGCTTTTCTTCCATGTTTAGCACATAAGGCTATGAGAGCTATTATTGAAAGAAATAAACCTATTCCTAATGGCATGGAACATAAGTTTTGACCATTATTTCTTGACATTAATGGACGAACCATTTTTGGAAATTATGAAAGATATATTGAGTTATTCTTTGGAAATGAGGAGGAGAAAAGGAGTATGGTTTTAAGAATTGGAGATTATGAGCATATATATGGGTTTTTAGGTTCTCAAATGTCAACACTAATGGTAGCAGTTGGAAGGTAGAGGAATAATTCAACTATAATATGATATTAGTGTTTTTCAATGACTCAATAGTTTACTAATCTTATATGCTGTGATGGTAAGTCAGCTTTAATCAAATTAAGAGACATGCAAATAATCCGAGAGAAATTAACATTAATTTCGCGCAATTTGTTTCTTTTAAAACTTTCTGAATGTAAGGACAACTTTTTTATGATCTTAAGAAAAAGTCTCTACTAACATATATATATACATATTAATAATCGAACTTAATTATCATATCATACATGTAATAAAAAATAATCATTCAAGTGTACTATATAATATTATAGATTAAGTTATAGTAAGTAATAATGTTTCTGCGATATTAGTATATCATTTTAAATTACTCAAGGGAGACAAAAGGGCAAAGCATCGGACATATTCTCTATACCTTCAACCTTCATCTGTCATTTGTAATATTAGTTTGCCTTTTCTATTCACTACACTGCACACTACAATGAGCAGCTTTTCAAACACTGAGAAATTGATTTATATGCAATTAATCTCATAATTTGCACATGTATATGAAAGATTACAAATAGGTGTTCGTAACACGCAGTGGAAGACAATAACAATCCTACGCAGACCTTTTCGTGTTTAAAATTTATTTATATGTCAAAGATCAGATCTAAGACGTACATGGTGAAGAGAGCCTTGTTTCAGAATTTTCTTCGATAGTGCGAACACTCTATGCGTATCCACACCAAGACCGGTCCTTGCTATCAACTCTCTGATCAATAAAACTCGTGAACAAATTGAATGAAATATTGTGTTGAAATTTTTCTCAAAAATCTCAACTCAAAGATAGAAGAATCGTATTTTCTCTCTTGGCTTGTGTTGCACTCTCACTTTCACAAAGTGATTTTTCATCTCAAGAATTTATGCGGTAAATTTTCCCCATCACCCTTTATATAGCATCACCTATAAACCTTTTTTTCTATTTGGTTGGTGTAATGATTTACTTAGGGTAAAAGTTTTAATTCCACAAATTAACTTTATGGAATTTCCTATGGAGATTTCGTTACTGCCGATCTTTATGGACTTTCCATAAAGTACAATACCAAATTGGATTATAATATCCTTATTAGTATTTTACTATAGTAAAATACAAATCCCATTTTTATGGGTTTAAGTAGCGACTCGTCCAATTATGGACTTTGACGTAAAAGTCCAATTCTAAATTGGATTTGATTCATAAGTCTTTCATTAATATTTTATATACATACCTTATATAAATAAATATTAATTATATATAACACATATATATTTTAACCAAGAGATATAATTTAATTTTCTATTCCAAATAGAAAACTTCAATTTGTTCACAAATAGAAAAATTTAATTTATTTACAATATTAATTATATCCTCTATGCTAGCAAAGAATTTAATAATATTTCATTGGGACTAATAACTAAGTTTATTTGACAAATTAAGTTCTTTAATTTAATTATAAAATAATAAGTAATAAATCATTTAGCAAAGATCAGAACACTCGTTAGTATGCGACCCCATAGATTCAATACTAAACCGATAGTAAATTGATCACATCAATATACTAATCAAGGGTGGCGTCTAGCAACACTCCTTAACGATCGATAGAATGAAGTATACAATTACTCTTAAGAACCACTAGAAAAATAATGTAGTAATTCCTTCTGTCCTTATAGCTTTGGGTCACCCTAGCATATGGTTCAACTGTCAAATCCCAATAGGCGACCAACTATGTGTTCATGTCAAATATAATCGACCATTGAATGACCTAAAAAATTCTTTTCTTCTTTCATTCAATTGCACTGGCCAACGTCTTAGTTTGGTCGTTTATAATTCATGACAACATAGAGCTTAAACTCATTACCAAGAGTTGACATATTCCATCTTGATCAATCACTAATTCTATAAGTATTTAATCGTACCCAATATCTTTTCAACTATCGCCTCAGGGCCATATGCATCTTGTATCAAAGCACAGTAAATAACTTGTCAATTACTATGATGATCTTAGGTCAAACGATACTCGTACATCACTGTCATGACCCAAATTAGGATCATGACTGGCGCTTGGGAGCAAGTGCCACCAAGTAAGCCTCATCGGTATTTTACAGAAAATCAGACAGAATTTTCCCTAATTTAGGACTATCCAAAAGTTTTTCTGTCTCATAAACAAATAACAACCAACCCATATTCATCTAAATCAATCACAATCTTCATCAATAAACCAAAAACGAGTCTTCACCAACATTACCAACCTTATCAATATAATAATACTAAACTCATATCAAACATACGGAACGAAGTACAATACTAGTAACTAGTCCAATATAACGAATGAATGCTCATGACACTAATAAAAATGACTATGGAGCGACTCTAAGAGTTCATAAGAAAGGACTATAACAAATAAATAAACTCTTTGCCCACGCGAACAAGTGGGGGGCTCACCAGGAACTATCAAATCGTGTACTCTAATTAACAAAATTCTCGCTCGTGTCAACTACTGTTTCTGTAAAAAAAAAAAAAAAAAGCGGGGAGTGAGTCGCTAGTTCAGTGAGTAATAACACTTAACCACAACCATTTTTAATTGGGGACAAGTCAGAAAGCATGCATGTTTAATAACAATCAGAAACTATCATAAAAATAAAATGCCCTCTCAAACACGGTAAATATAATCAGTCTATTCATGTACTTTCTGTGACAGAAATCAATTTAACAGATCGATAATAAATATGGTAGACACTGTCTCATAGAAATTTTTTATGTTTGGGAGGTTTCCAAGAAATGATCATGTAATCTGTATCACTGTGTGGACCCCTTCGTAAAAGGAGTCAAATATAACTTGTAGGTCCCTACTCGAGAAAGAACTGTAACTGTATGCTAGTTCTACCTTCCCACTAGCGAGGGCTATAATTGTAATCGGTAATCTGTAAATACAAGGTACACCAGGTCTAACAAACCCGCCGTTAGCTACGAGATCCTTCAAAGTCTCCTCCCATTTATACTCTTTCTTGTAAACATTAAATACTCGTATGAAAGTATTTTTAAAATAATAAAGGGTATATCATTTCTTATCAAATCTTATAATTTATTTCGGTAACAGTAATCATGTCACAAGTAATAGTAAAATATTTCTAGTAATAGTGAAAAATAATTTAAATAACTGTAACATCTCAAGTAACGGTAAAACATATCTAGTAACGATGAAAATATTTAGATTAACCGGTAAACTTCTCAAGTAAATTGTTCAGTACCATATCAAGTAAAGGACTTGTCCCACATGCAAATTTCAAAGCATCGGTAACACATTTATTTTCAAAATCATATATAAACCATGCATGTTATGAAAAGACAAATTGTGGTAAGATTACTACTCACGTTACTCGTGCCGAAATACCAAATGAGTCACCTCGAACACTCGTTCAACTTCTTCAACTACATATATTGTTACGAAACCAAGCTATGCATCAACTTCGTGAATTGCCAACATAACTGGTCCAATCCAGTCACATTTAATTAATTCTCCTACTTTCATTCCTCTGATATATTGCCTTTAATTCTCTGTTAATTAATTTAGTATTACTTATTTGATTAGGAGCTGCATCTTGTTCTTTATTTGTTCTTAGTATCTGATTGATACTACTATAGGTAGAGGACACGAAAAATTTCATTTGTTCGATACAAAAATAATACTCATATCCTCACATAGTAGTTTACAAGCACTGCTAGCTTGTACAGTAAAGTGCCCAGTATAAACTGATAGATTCTTCATTCAATCTAATAGGAATTCCAGGATTGTGCAATATAGAAACACCTTAATTCTCTTTTCTTATCTCTACCCTTCGTTACAGAATCATTAACTAATAATAGGCTAGGTATTAAGTAATGGAAATCTCAGATAAAAAAGGAGATTAAATTACCTATCTTGTTCTCTTCCATTCCAAAATCCCTTCGTTAGAAAGAAGTAAATCCTCCTCTTTTGTTGCCTCCGATCACCACTGCCGTAACTCAATTGCTTTATACCCTATTCCTCTTTGCTTTATGTTAGTTACGTAGTGCACTTTGGCACTAATTCGTTCTCTTATTTTTTTCCCTCTATTTGTTTGGCTAATGACACCAGAGGCGTATTATGTTATAGGGTATTACAATCACATTCTTCAAGAGAATATTCTATTGACAGTTTATTGTTATTCTAACCAATAGGAATTATCCAATGAGTCGGTTCAATGATCTTATCTCTATATGCATCATCTATCTATGTGATTTAGTTAATGAGATCAACTAATCTTTATCCCATAGATACAATCACATAAATATTGATCTAACCGGATTACTAATGTCCAAATTAATAATCTTACGATCAAGAACAAATTTAGATTAAATTATAAGAAACTTTACTCTCATTATCATGATCTCTATCACGATGACAAGTTTCAAAATTTAATCAAATAATTAATAATAACTATGATAAAAGAATATCAAATGCCATATATTTCTATATCAAATAATGTTCACAAAAATATGTTCAAATTATCATATATGAGATTGGATATAGGACATATCTACTATATTCCTAACAATCTCCCACTTGCACTAGAGCTAATCGCTCTTGTACTTCATTCCCAATTTTCACTTGTGCTTGGCAAACTCCTTTGCGCCAAGAGCTTTAGTGAATGGGTCTGGAGTATTTTCCTTACCATCAACCTTTTGAATCTAGACGTCTCCATGTTCAATGATTTCTCTTATCAAGTGATACCTTCGTAGAACGTGTTTGAATTTTTGGTGTGATCTTGGTTCTTTTGCTTGGGTAATGGCTCCAGTTTTGTCACACAACAATAGAACTGCACCTTCTATTGAATGAACCATACCAAGTTCAGTTAAGAACTTTTCCATCCATACAGCTTCCTTAGCAGCTTCACTGGCTGCTATATATTCTGCTTCAGTCAATGAATCAACTATTGTAGCTTGTTTGGAACTTTTTCAACTCACTGCACCACCATTTAAGGTTAATACATAACCAGAAATAGATTTGCTATCATCTCTATCTGAAGAGAAACTTGCATCAGTATAACCTTTAAGTTTCAACTCAAAATCTCCATAAATAAGGAATTGGTCTTTAGTCCTTCTTAAGTACTTAAGAATGGTCTTTACCACCTTTCAATGTTCCTCACTAGGATTTGCCTGATATCGGCTAGTCACTCCTAGTGCGTAAACTACATCAGGACGTGTACATGTCATGGTATACATGATAGCTCCCACTGCACTAGCGTATGGGATCCTACTCATGCGTTCTCTCTCTTCAAGTGTTTTAGGATAATTCTCCCTACTGAGAGTAATTCCAGTGCCTATTGGTAGATAGCCTCTTTTGGAATTATCCATGTTATACCTCTTTAAGATGGTATCAATGTACAAAGACTGGAAAAGCCCAAGCAGCTTCCTTGATCTTTCTCTTTAGATCTTTATTCCCAATATATAAGTTGCTTCTCCCAAGTCTTTCATGGAGAACTGTTCAGATAGCTAAATCTTGGTACTTTGCAGTCCCGGTAAATCATTCTCTATGAGTGATATATCATCAACATACAGTACTAAGAATATAATTGTGCTCCCACTAACCTTTTTGTACACACAAGGTTCTTCTTCGCATCTAACAAAATTGAACTTTTCAATTGTCTTGTTAAAGCGAATTTTCCAACTTTGAGAAGCTTGCTTTAGTCCATAAATAGATCTCTGTAGCTTGCAAATTTTATTATGATCAAACAGAGATATGAAACCTTTAGGTTGTGTCATGTACACATCCTTTTCTAGCTCACCATTAAGGAAAGTTATTTTCACATCCATTTGTCATATTTCATAATCATAGTATGCTGCTATAACAAGAAAATTCCGAATTGATTTGAGCATTTTCACGGGAGAGAAAGTCTCATCATAGTCGATTCCTTCTTTTTGATGATATCCCTTGGCAACAAGACGGGATTTATAGGTCTCCACCTTTCTGTCTGCTCTAATCTTTTTCTTAAAAGCCCATTTACAACTTATAAGTTTTATATCCATTGAAGGTTCAACTAAAGTCCATACTTTATTTTCCTTTATGGATTCCATTTCAGATTCCATGGCCTTTTGCCATCTCTCATAGTTAGAACTTTGTATAGCCTCTTCATAGGTCTTAGGGTCATCATCATTATGATCAACCTCATTTGATACATCATCTTGTACCATTAGATTTAATCTAGTTGGTACATGACGTTCTCATGTAGACCTTCTAAGAGGTGCTTGTACAACTTGTTCACCTTGTGCTGGATTTGGTTGTTGTTCAATTGGTTTAGAACTGGTTCATTAACCTGTTCTTGAACTACATTTAGTTCTTGAACTTCAATCGTTGAAGATGGAAACTTCCTTGTCAACTTCTAAACATCCAATAAAGGTTCTTCAACTTGTGTTTCCTGATCTTAATTTTGTGTTGATTCATTTATTTCTTGAACTTTATCAAGTTCTATTTCTCCACTATAATTTCCTTCCAAAAGAAATTCTCTTTCCAAAATGGTTGTTCCTCTAGCCACAAACACTTTATGGTCAGAAGGGTGAAAGAAATAATATCCCGTTGTTTCTTTGGGATACCCAATGAACGTACACTTATCAGATCTTGAGTCAAGTTTACCAGACTACTGTCTCTTAACATAAGCGGGACAACCCCAAACTTTAATATGTTTAAGGTTAGGCTTACGTTCTTTCCATATCTCATATGGTATTGTAGAGACTTACTTAGTGGGAACTTTATTAAGTATGTTGTTGCTTCCAAAATATATCCCCATAAATTTATTGGAAGATTAGTGAACCCCATCATAGATCTCACCATATCTAATAAGGTTCGATTTCTTCTTTGAGACACACCATTGTGTTGTGGTGTTCTAGGAGGTATCCACTGTGAGAGAATCTCATTCTCTTTGAGATACCTAGTAAAATCTTCACCAAGATATTCTCTACCTCCATCAGACCTTAGTACTTTCATACTTTTACTAGTCTGTTTCTCAACTTCACTACGAAACCTTTTGAACATTTCAAAAGATTCAGATTTGTGTTTCATAAGATACACAAATCTATATCTTGACATATCATTAGTGAAGGTGATGAAGTAAGAATATCCACCTCTAGCTTGAATTTTCATGGGCCCACAAATATCTATATGAATTAGTCCCAATAATTCAGAAGCTCTTTCTCTATTTTCAGTAAATGGAGATTTGGTCATTTTTTCTTTTGAGACAAGATTCACCAGTTGGATATGATTCAAAATCATACTTGTCAAGGTATCCTTCCTTGTACAACCTGTTAATTCTTTTCTCTCAAATATGACCAAGCCTACAATGCCAAATGTATGTATGATTTACTTAATCTTCTCTTTCCCTCTTAAGACTAGAAACATGCATAATCGAATTAGCAATCACATTAGGTAAGATATAAACATCATGTTGGTAATATCCATTCACATATAAATTATCACCATAATAAATAGAGAAAATACCATTGCCTATGTTAATGCAAAACCCACGCTTCTCCAACATAAAAGTTAAAATTATGTTCGAAATAAATTTCGGAACATAATAACAATTATCTAGCATAAGTATTTTTCCCTAAGGCATTATTTAATAAATTGATCTTACAGCTATGGCTGCAACTTTTGCACCATTTCCAACTTGTAGATTAACTTCTCCTTTCTTCAGCCTCCTACTTATCTTGAACTCTTACAACATATTGCAAGTGTTATAACTACTGTCAGTATCTAATACCCATAGTGAAGAATTAGTAGTAGTTAAAAAAACCTTAAAAACGTTTTTCATTAATGTCTCACCTTGTTTCTTGTCCTTTAGAGTTGCAAGATACTCCTTGCAGTTTCTCTTCCAATGCCCTTTTTTATTACAGTGAAATATTCAGCATCAGATAATGACAGCAAGATCAAATCTTCAGAAAACTCTTTATCTAGCTCGCACCCCAACTTCTCAAGTTCTTCGATAAGATCAATCACATGATTGACATGGGGTCTAACTGGAGAGTTTTCAATGTCCAATTATGTATCAACCATCTTCTTAAGATGTTCAATGATTGCAGTTGGATCCATATTCTGATGTTTTCTCTGGAGTTCAGAACTCATAGAAGCGAGAATGATGTGTTTAATAGCACGAAATTCTTCCAAGTATTTTTGATAAACCTTGGTGCCTTCAACGTCATTCTCTGCTGGGACTATCTTTGCAGGCTTATTGATCACATCAATGAGCTTTTCATGCATGAGAACAATTCTCAAATTTCTATACCAGTCATCAAAGTTTGGTTCTACTAACTTATTGGTCTCAAGTATTTCATGCAGTGATATAACATACATATTGAAAAATCTAAAATATAGAAAAGAAAAGGCAATAATATAAGAACATATTTACATATATCATAAAGACATGGACTTTTATCTAAATGATATTTTCACAAATTAGTTTAAACTATTTACCCTTATTATAGTTTAAGAAATCTATATTTCTATTAGTGGAGTAAAGGAATCCTTCAACAATATGTATGAGCCCTTTGGAAGTCAAGTCGTTTCTCACATATAGTTTAAAGGTAGGTACTCTTACCAATTGTATCCCCATATAATTTTCTTAAAAAGCTCTATGTCAAATAGTCCCCTGGTAGTCAGGTATCCTATTGGCATAGTTGAGTTCAACCATCATGATAGCAAAGAACTTATTAAATTTTATACTCCCTGGGTAGTCCAAGCGTCTAGTATAAAATTAAATAATTCTTCCAATCCGTGCATCTAATGCAATAAATAATTTTAACATATTCTCGAACTATAAGTCTCCTGGTTGTCAAGTGGCTCCTTATAAACAAGAAATAAATAAAATTATTTATTTTGATGGATAGCTTTTCAATAACATATCTTATATTTTATTATTTAAGAACTCAAATTTTAGTAAGAGGGAATTTTTATTAAAACAACTTTTAATAACATGATCAAATCTTTTATAGAACATGAATTTAGTACAAGTTGTCTACATGCTTAGTCGTAAATTAATTTACATCACATGTAATAAATGATTCAAAATTATCTAACGAAAATGCACGTGACACAAAAACGAAATTCAACATTCTTCTAACATGTTTATCTTATATATCACATATATCAAATAAAAATAATTCATGCCAGAACATTATTATTAATTAACATCTCATGAACTAATAACAATTAAAAATAATAGTAGAGTCCAATAACCTATTATAGATTACCGTGGTATCTAATACGAAATTTTAAATTTAAGTTACGAACTATCTCAATAGTTTAACTTATATGTATATGTTTTATTCATAATAAAATAACATCAATCCATATGCATTCAAATAATTTGACTATTGCATAAGATACATGTATTATGGTTTGAACTCATCAAATACAATCTTAAATTATTTCGTAAATAAATTTTAGACACAATAAACCACGGCTCTGATACCACTAAAGGATTGCAAATAAGTGTTCGTAAAGCGCAGCGGAAGACAATAACAATCCTAGGCAGATCTTTTTACGTTTAAAATTTATTTACATGTCAAAGATAGGATATGAGACGTACCTGGTGAAGAGAGCCTCATTTCAGAATTTTCTTCAATAGTGCAAAGACTCTATGCGTATCCACACCAAGACCGATCCTTGCTATCAACTTTTTGATCAATGAAACCCGTGAACAATTTGAACGAAATATTGTGTTGAAAGTTTTCTCTAAAATCTCAACTCAAAAATAGAAGAACAAGAAACACTTTTCTTGTAATGGTATTTTCTCTCTTGGCTTGTGTTGCACTCTCACTTTTACAAAGTGGTTTTTCTTTTCAAGAATTTATGCGAAAAAGTTTCTCCAGCACCCTTTATATAGCATCACCTATAAACCCTTTTTCTATTTGGTTGATGTAATGATTTACTTAGGGTAAACATTTTAATTCCACAAATTAATTTATGGAATTTCCTATGGAGATTTCGTTACTGTCGATCTTTATGGACTTTCCATAAAGTCCAATACCAAATTGGATTATAATATCCTTATTAGTATTTTACTATAGAACAATACAAATCCCATTTTTATGGGTTTAAGTAGCGACTAGTCCAATTATGGACTTTGACGTGAAAATCCAATTCTAAATTTGATTCATAAGTCTTTCATTAATATTTTATATACATACCTTATATAAATAAATATTAATTATATATATCACATATATATATATTTCAACCAAGAGATATAATTTAATTTTTTATTCCAAATAAAAAACTTTAATTTGTTCACAATATTAATTATATCCTCTGTGCTAGCAAAGAATATAATAATATTTCATTGGGACTAATAACTAAGTTTATTTAAAAAATTAAATTCTTTAATTTAATTAAAATAATAAAGTAATTAATCCATTAGCAAAAATAAGAACACTCGTTAGTGTGCGATCCCATAGGTTCAATACTAAACCGGTAGTAAATTGATCACATCAATATACTAATCAAGGGTGGCGTCTAGCAACACTCCTTAACGACCGGATAGAATGAAGTATACAATTTACTCTTCAAGAACTAGTAGAAGAATAATGTAGTAATTCCTTTTGTCCTTATAGCTCTGGATCACCCTAGGATATGGTTCAACTGTCAAATCTTAATAGGCGACCAACTATGTGTTCATGTCAAATATAATCGATCATTGAATGACCTAAGAAACTCCTTTCTTCTTTCATTCAATTGCCCTGGACAAAGTCTTAGTTTGGTCGTTTATAATTCATGACAATATAGAGCTTAAACTCATTACCAAGAGTTGACAGATTCCATCTTGATCAATCACTAATTCTACAAGTATTTAATCATACCCAATATCCTTTCCACTATCTCCCTAAGGCCATAGGTGTCTAGTATCAAAGCACAATAAATAACTTGTCAATTACTATGACGATCTCAGGTCAAAGGATACTCTTACATCACATTCTTCAACAGAATATCCTATTGACAGTTTATGATAATTCTAACTATTAGGAATTATCCAATGAGTCGGTTAAATGATCATATCTCTATATGCATCATCTATCTATATGATTTATTTAGAGAGATCAACTAATATTTGTCCCATAAAGACAATCACATAAATATTGATCTAACCGGATTACTAATGTCCAAATTAATAATCCTACGATCAAGAACAAATTTAGATTAAATTATAAAAAACTTTACTCTCATTATCATGATCTCCATCACGATGACAAGTTTTAAAATTTAATCAATGACCTTATCAAATTAATCAAACAATTAATAATAACTATGATAAACAAATGTAACGACCCGACCGATCATTTCGAGAGTCATAGCCCTGTTTCTCCTATTTCTGCTTCTTTATGTGTTATTTAGCCGTATTGTGTTGTATCGGGTTGGTTGGTTCGGGTCTGGAGTGGTTTCGAAGTGGAATGAGACACTTAGTCTCTTATTTAGAACCTTAAGTTGGAAAAGTCAATTGGATATTGACTTATGTGTAAACAATCTTGTAATTTAATTATGACGGTTCTGTTAGCTCCGTAAGGTGATTTTGGACTTAGGAGCGTGTCCGGAATATAATTTGGAGGTTCGTGGTAGAATTAGGCTTGAATTGACGAAATTAGAAATTTGGCGATTTTCGGTCGGCAGTGAAAAATTTGATGTCGGGTTGGAATGGAATTTTGAAAGTTGGAGTAGGTTCGTAGTGTCATTTTTGACGTGTGTGCAAAATTTGAGGTGCGAGCCCCGCAGAAGCGAGCGGGATGTCGCAGATGCGAGGTTGGAGGAGCTGGGCAGAAGGCACAGGTGCGATGAAGTTCCTGCACCTGCGAGGCCGCAGAAGCGCACAAGAGGTCGCAGGTGCGAAAAGTATCAAGGCAGGCTGGGTCCGCAGGTGCGAGGTATTTTCCTCACCTGCGTGGTCGCAGATGCGGAAATGGAGCGCAGGTGCGGTTGTTTGGTCCGCAGGTGCGGTGGTGCAGAAGCGAGAAATTTTCCGCAGGTGCGAAAAGCCTGGGCAGAAACCATAAATAGAACCCTTCGCGAATTTAGTTCATTTCCACCATTTTTCAAGTCGGTTTTTGGAGGTTTTGGAATAATATTTAAAGGGTGATTCAAGGGCTATCAGTGAGGTAAGTTGCTTGAGCTCTAATACTCGTATGTATGGTGATTTCCCGTTGTTTAATCATGTAAGTAGTAAAAATTAGGGGTTAGGGCTTGGAATTTTTGGAAAGTTATATTTAAGGATTTGAGGGACCAAACGATGTCGAATTTTGATAAATTTTATATGTATGGACTCGTGAGTGGATGAGCATCCTAGTTTTGTAAATATTTTTAGATTTTGAGAGGTGGGCCCGGGGGCCGGGTTGATCCAATTTCGGATTTTGGACTAATTTGATAGTTTTTCTTGTGGAATTCATTCCATTAGCATATATTGATGGTATTGTACTGATTGTGAATAGATTCAGAGCATTTAGAGGCCGAGTCGAGAGGCAAGAGCATTGCGGGGTAGAGATTAGACCGGTTTGAGGTAAGTAACGATTGTAAATCTAGTCCTGAGGATATGAGACCTCGAACTTTTATATCTTTTTACTATTTTGAAGTGACGCACATGCTAGGTGACGGGCGTGTGGGTGTGCACTGTTGGGGATTGTGACTTGGTCCGTCCCGTAGCAACTGTGAAGTTGCATATTTTATTGAAACTATATGATACTTACATGTTTTAGAAAGAGTTTTTGTAAATTGAGCTGAATGCCATATTTTGGGCCTTGTGCCAGTGCTGTTTGGACCCTTAGGGGCCTTTTCTTACTATCCTCTCACTGATTTCGATTGAAAATCTATACTCAGTCATGGTTATACTTGTTTACTGCATAACTCAGTTTTATGACTCTATTTTGATGCATATAAATATTGTTTTGGGCCGAATACCCTGTTTTTACTGAAATGCCCGAGTGGCTTGAGAGGTTTATGACTGAGTAATGCCTAGGGCCTGATTTGTGAGGATATTTATGGGATCGAGCTTCACGCTGCAGCATTTGCGATATAGGTCGAGGGCCTGAGTGATTTATGCCATGATTTGGCTTGATATAGCTCTTGGGCTGAAGAAGCCCCTCCGGAGTCTGTACACACCTCCAGTGAGCGCAGGTACCTACTGAGTGTGAGTGTCGAGTGCCGAGTGCCGAGTGATGAGTGACTGGGAGGCATGAGTGACTATGAGGTATGCCCGAGTGGCATGAGTGACTGTGAGGTATGCCCGAGTGACATGAGTGATTGTAAGGTTTTCCCGAGGGGCTGTATACGAGTGATTGTGAGGTATGCCCGAGGGGCTGTTGTTTATAATTTCATCATTTTTGCTCACCTTTGCATTGAGCCTCTGTTTGAAACTGTTGAAAAATATCTTTAAATGATTTTTACTGGAACTAGTTTTTAAACGAGATGATTTGATTCAAACACTGATTTTCAAAGCATGCTGTATTTTACCGAGATTTCATGATATGAACTTTATATGCTTATTGCTCGTCACTACTGCTCAGTCTTTATTTATTGTTGTTACTTACTGAGTTGGCATACTCACGTTACTCCATGCACCTTGTGTGCAGATCCAGGTGTAGCTGGACACGGCAACCGTTGTTGATTATTCTGGTTGCAGATCTTTCTCGGGGATAGCAAGGTAGCTGTCTGGCGATCGCAGCCCTGCTCTTCTCCCTCATATCTTCCTTTAGTTGTATTTAGCTATTTTCTAGACTATGTTAGTCTTGATATTGTTAGTCAAATTGTAGTAGATGCTCGTAACTAGTGACACCCCGATGTCGGGCTTTTCTTTTCCGCACTTTTATTTTGATTTGAACTCCTTTACGAAGGTTTTATGTTAAACAGCCTTGAAATATATTTTGAAATAAAAATATCGGTTTGTTTAGAAATGAGTCTGCTTGCCTAGTTCCACGATAGGCGCCATCACGACAGGGTTTATTTGGGTCATGATAGATTGGTATCAGAGTCTAGGTTACATAGGTTTCACGAGTCATGAGCGAGTTTAGTAGAGTCTTGCGGATCGGTACGAAGACGTCTGTACTTATCTACTAGAGGCTGCAGAACCTTTAGGAAAATTCCACAATCTTGAATTCTTGTCGTGCGAATCTATTGATTCTAGTAACTATACATCTGTTGTTTCATTCTCTCACAGATGGTGAGGACTCGTGCTACCGGTCAGGAGGGCCAGTCACCAGTATCACCAGCCAGGGTCGCGAAAGGCTGAGGCCACAGTAGAGGCCGTGGTAGGGGCAGAGGTGCAGCCCGTACAACAGTTGGGGCAGTACCTGCAGATCCACCACTTGTCCCAGATCAGGACCAGGTTCTAGTTGTTGATGCACCAGCTCAGGCACCACCTGTGCCTATTGTGATTCCAGGCCTTCAGGAGGCCCTAACTCAGATTCTGACAGAGAGTACCGGCCTTGCTCAGGTAGTCTCTATCTCGACGGCCGCATCCACTTCTTAGGCCGGGGGAGGCACTCAGACTCCCGTTGCTCGCACACCCGAGCAGGTTATTCAGGGACTTCAGATACCGGAGGTACCACTAACCCAGCCGATTGCAGTTGCACAGGATTATATAGTTCCTGCTATGCCTGAGGATTATCAGCATAGGTTGGAGAGGTTTGGGAGACTCCAGCCACCACCTTTTAGTGGCACAGAGAGAGAGGATGCCCAGGACTTCTTGGACAGATGTCAGAGGATACTCCGTACTGCTGGTATTCTGGAGACTTGTGGGGTCTCATTCACTACCTTTTAGTTTTCTGGGGCTGCACTCAGATGGTGGGAGACTTACGAGAGGCGTAGGCCTGTTGGCGCAACACCCCTTACTTTGAGTGGCTCCGCCAGGGTGATATGTCTGTGATGCAGTATGAGATGCGGTTCTCCGAGTTGGCCCGTCATGCTATCTGGTTGGTTCCCACGGACAGAGAGAGGATCATGAGGTTTATTGATGGCCTCACTTATCAGCTACAGTTGCTCATGACCAGGGAGCGAGTTTCGGGTGCTACCTTTGATGAGGTTGTCGACATTGCTCGGCAGATTGAGATGGTTCGCGGTCAGGAGAGGGTTGAGCGGGAGGCCAAGAGGCCTCGTGGTCAGGGTGGATTCAGCGGTGCTCCTTTTGGGGGTCAGTTCCAGCACGGTAGAGGTCGTCATTTCAGACAGGCTCAGTCAGCTCGGCCATTTCATCGGGGTGCATCATCTGGCCATGGTTCTCACAGTTCTCATCAGGGCCACTCATCACTTAGTGCCCTTCCAGTTCAGAGTTCGTCCCGTGCTCCACCTGTTCAGGGCTCTTCTATGCCAGGTTCTTCTACCAGTCATCCCGGTGCTAGGGGTTCCCTTCAGTTTCCGCCGCCAGCACCAGGGAGTTGGTTTGAGTGTGGGGAGTTTGGATATATGTGGAGGCAGTGTCCTCGTCGTCATGGAGGTCTATCTCAGCAAAGGAGTCAGCCTTCGACTTCAGCACCAGTTACTTCACCACCCTCCCAATCAGCTCGGGGTCACCCTAGAGGGGGAGGTAGATCAGGGGGTGGCCATGACCGTTTCTATTCCCTCCCTGCCAGACCAGACGCTATTGCTTCAGACGCTATTATCTCAGTTTGTCACAGAGATGCCTCAGTATTATTTGACCATGGTTCCACGTATTCATATGTTTCCTCTTATTTTGCCCATTTTCTGGATTTGCCTCGTGAGTCTTTAGTTTCATTTGTTCATGTGTCTACTCCTGTGGGTGATACTATTGTTGTGGACCGCGTATATCGGTCATGTGTGGTGACTTGGGGGTCTGGAGACCCAAGTGGACCTTTTGCTGCTCAGTATGGTTGACTTTGATGTGATATTGGGTATGGATTGGTTATCTCCATGTCATGTTGTTCTAGATTGTCACGCTAAGATGGTGACGTTGGCTACACCGGGATTTTCGAGGGTTGAGTGCAGCGGTTCTGTAGATTATGTACCAAGTAAGGTAATTTCATATTTGAAGGCTCAGTGCATGGTTGAGAAGGGTTGCCTATCTTATTTGGCTTTTGTGAGGGATGTTAGTGCAGAGACTCATGTCATTGATTCTGTTCTGGTGGTACGTGATTTTCCGGATATGTTTCATGCAGACCTGCCGGGCATTCCGCCTGACAGGGATATTGACTTTGGTATTGATTTGGTGCCGGGCACTCAGCCAATTTCTATTCCACCATATTGTATGGCACCGACGGAGTTGAGGAATTGAAAGAACAGCTTCAGGAACTCCTTGATAAAGGGTTTATTCGGCCTAGTATGTCACCTTGGGGTGAACCGGTTATATTTGTAAAGAATAAGGATGGTTCCATGAGAATGTGTATTGATTACCGGCAGTTGAACAAGGTCACAGTCAAGAACAAGTATCCTCTGCCTCGTATTGATGATTTATTCGACTAGCTTCAGGGAGTGAGGGTGTTCTCCAAGATTGATTTGAGGTCCGGTTATCACCAACTGAAGATTCGGGATTCAGATATTCTTAAGACAGCTTTCAGGACCTGATATGGCCATTATGAGTTCTTAGTGATGTCATTTAGGCTGACCAATGCCCCAACAATGTTCATGCATTTGATGAACAGTGTATTCCAGCCCTATTTGGACTCATTCGTTGTTGTATTCATTGATGACATCCCGGTCAGCATTTGAGGATTGTATTATAGAGATTGAGGGAGGAGAAGCTTTATGCAAAGTTCTCCAAGTATGAGTTTTGGCTCAGTGCAGTAGCATTCTTGGGACACGTGGTGTCTAGTGAGGGTATTCAGGTAGACCCGAAGAAGATAAAGGCAGTGCAGAGTTGGCCCAGACCGTCCTCAGCCACGGAGATTAGGATCTTTTTTGGTTTGGCGGGTTACTACCGTCGCTTTGTGGAGGGATTTTCATCTATTGCTTTGCCCTTGACCAGATTGACCCAAAAGGGTGCTCCATTCAGGTGGTCGGATGAGTGTGAGGAGAGATTTTAGAAGCTCAAGACTACTTTGACCACAACTCCAGTGTTATTTCTTCCATCAACTTCAGGTTTTTACACCGTGTATTGTGATGCCTTGAGGATAGGCATTGGTTGTGTTTTGATGCAGGAGGGTAGGGTGATTGCCTATGCCTCACACCAGTTGAAGACCCATGAGAAGAACTATCCTATCCATGATCTTGAGTTAGCAGCCATTGTTCACGCCTTGAAGATATGGCATCATTATTTGTATGGGGTTCATTGTCAGATATATACTGATCACCGGGGTCTGCAGCATCTGTTCCAGCAGAAGGATCTTAATTTGCGTCAGCGGAGATGGTTGGAGCTTTTTAAGGACTATGATATCACTATTCTGTACCACCTGGGGAAGGCCAATGTGGTGGCCGATGCTTTGAGTCGCCGGGCAGAGAGTTTAAGGAATTTAGTATATCTTCTAGCAGCAGAGAGACCTTTGGCATTGGATGTTCAGGCCTTAGCGGGCTAGCTTGTCAGATTGGATATTTCAGAGCCCAGTCGGGTATTGGCTTGCGTGGTCTCCAGGTCTTCTCTTTATGGTCGTATCAGGGAGTGTCAGTGTGATGACCCCCACTTGCTCGTTCTTTAGGATAGGGTTCGGAGAGGTGATGCTAGGGATGTGATTATTGGTGATGACGGCTTGTTGAGGATGCAGGGCCGGATATGTGTGCCTAATGTAGATGGGCTTCGGGAGTTGATTCTTGGGGAGGCCCACAGCTCGCGATATTCCATCTATCCGGGTGCCGCAAAGATGTGCCAGGATTTGAGAGAGCACTATTGGTGGAGGCGGATGAAGAAGGATATAAATGGGTTTGTAGCTCGGTGTCTCAACTGTCATCAAGTTAAGTATGAGCATCAGAGACCGGGTGGCTTGCTTCAGAGATTAGACATTCCGGAGTAGAAGTGGGAGCGGATCACCATGGACTTTGTAGTTGGGCTCCCACGGACTTTGAGGAAATTCGATGCTATTTGGGTTATTGTGGATTGGCTGACTAAGTCCGCGCACTTCATTCCAGTTGGTACTACTTACACTTCCGAGCGGTTGGCTGAGATTTACATCCGAGAGATTGTTCGCCTGCATGGTGTCCCAGTTTCCATCATTTCAGATAGGGGTACTCAGTTCACATCGCAGTTTTGGAGGGCCGTGCAGCGAGAGTTGGGTACTCATGTTGCATTGAGCACAACTTTTCACCCTCAGACGGACGGGAAGTCCGAGTGCACTATTCAGATATTGGAGGACATGTTGCGCGCTTGTGTCATTGACTTTGGGGGTTTATGGGACCAGTTTCTGCCACTCGCGGAGTTTGCATATAACAACAGTTATCAGTCGAGTATTCAGATGGCTTTGTACGAGGCTTTATATGGGAGGAGGTGTAGATCTCCGGTTGGATGGTTTGAGCCGAGTGAGGCTAGGCTCTTGGGTACAGACTTGGTTGAGGATGCATTAGATAAGGTAAAATTAATTCAGGAGCGGCTTCACATGGCGCAGTCTAGGCAGAAGAGTTATGCGGATAGGAAGATCCGTGATGTATCTTTCATGGTTAGGAAGAAGGTTTTGCTGAAGGTATCACCCATGAAGGGTGTTATGAGGATTGGGAAGAGGGACAAGTTGAGCCCCTGGTTCATTGGACTTTTTGAGGTGCTTCAGAGGATAGGAGATGTGGCTTATAAGCTTGCCTTGTTACCCAGCTTGTCAAGTGTGCACCCAATGTTTCATGTTTCCATGCTCCGGAAGTATATTGGAGATCCGTCCCATGTTTTGGATTTCAGTACGGTTCAGTTGGAGGGTGATATGACTTATGATGTAGAGCCGGTGGCTATTCTGGATTGGCAGGTTCGAAGGTTGAGGTCAAAGGATATAGCTTCAGTAAAGGAGCAGTGGAGAGGTCAGCCTGCGGAGGAGGCTACTTGGGAGACCGAGCGGGAGATGCGGAGCAGATATCCACGTCTATTCGAGACTCCGGGTATGTTTCTAGACCCGTTCGAGTACGAACAGGTTGTTAAGAGAGGGAGGATGTAACGAGCCGGCCAGTCGTTTTGAGAGTCATAGCCTAGTTTCCCTCATTTTTTCTTCTTTATGTGTTATTTAGCCGTATTGTGTTGTATCGGGTTGGTTGGTTCGGGTCTGGAGTGGTTTCGGAGTGGAATGAGACACTTAGTCTCTTATTTAGAACCTTAAGTTGAAAAAGTCAACTGGATGTTGACTTTTATGTAAACAATCTCGGAATTTAAATCTGACGGTTTCGTTAGCTCCGTAAGATAATTTTGGACTTAGGAGCGCGTCCGGAATGTAATTTGGAGGTTCGTGATAGAATTAGGCTTGAATTGGCGAAATTGAAAATTTGGCGATTTTCGGTCGTCAGTGAAAAATTTGATATCGGGGTCGGAATGGAATTTCGGAAGTTGGAGTTGGTTCATAGTGTCATTTGTGACGTGTGTGTGCAAAATTTGAGGTCCTTCGGACGTGGTTTGGTTGGTTTCGGCATCGATTGCCGAATTTGGAAATTTAGAAGTTCTTAGGCTTGAATCCGAGGGTAATTTGGTATTTGGATGTTGTTTTGAGTGATTCGAAGGTTCGACTAAGTTTGTATGTTGATTTATGACTTGTTGGTATTTTTAGTTGAGGTCTCGAGGGACTCGGGTTGATTTCGGGTGATTAACGGAACAAGTTTGGATATTGGAGGATTTGCTGAAGTTGGAACTCAGCTGTCATAATCGCAGCTGCGGATGTCTCATCGCAAGTGCGAGCCCCGCAGAAGCGAGGTTGGAGGATCTGGGCAGAAGGCGCAGGTTCGATGAAGTTCCCGCACCTGAGAGGCCGCAGAAGCACACAAGAGGTCGCATGTGCGGAAAGTGTCAAGGCAGGTTGGGTCCGCAGGTGTGAGGTATTTTACGCACCTGCCTGGTCGCAGATGCATAAATGGAGCGCAGGTGCGGAGTCTGGGCGTTTAAGTGACTTGCGCAGGTGCGGTTGTTTGGACCGCAGGTGCGGTGGCGCAGAAGCGAGAAATTTTCCGCAGGTGCGAAAAGCCTGGGCAGAAACCATAAATAGAGCCCTTCGCGAATTTAGTTCATTTCCACCGTTTTTCAAGTCGGTTTTTGGAGCTTTTGGAGTAATTTTTGAAGGGTGATTCAAGGGCTATCAGTAAGGTAAGTTGCTTGAGCCCTAATACTCATATGTGTGGTGATTTTTCGTTGTTTAATTATGTAATTAGTAAAAATGAGGGCTTAGGGCTTGGGGATTTTTGGAGAGTTTAATTTAAGGATTTGAGGGATCAAACAATGTCGGATTTTGATAAATTTCATATGTATGGACTCGTGAGTGGATGAGCTTCCTAATTTTGTCGGATTTTGAGACGTGGGCCCGGGGGCCGGGTTGAGCCAATTTCGGGTTTTGAGCTAATTTGATAATTTTTCTCGTGGAATTCATTTCATTAGCGTATATTAATGGTATTGTACTGATTATGAATAAATTCAGAGCATTTGGAGGCCGAGCCGAGAGGCAAGAGCATTGCGGGGTAGAGATTTGACCGATTTGAGGTAAGTAACGATTGTAAATCTAATCCTGAGGGTATGAGACCCCGGATTTTTGTATCATTTTACTATTTTGAAGTGACGCACATGCTAGGTGACGGGCGTGTGGGCGTGTGGGCGTGCACTGTTGGGGATTGCGACTTGGTCCGTCCCGTAGCAACTGTGAAGTTGCATATTTTGTTGAAACTATATGATACTTACATGTTTTAGAAAGAGTTTCTGTAAATTGGGTTGAATGCCATGTTTTGGGCTTTGTGCCAGTGTTGTTTGGACCCTTAGGGGGCCTTTTCTTACTATCCTCTCATTGTTTTCGATTGAAAATCTATACTCAGTCATGGTTATACTTGTTTACTGCATAACTCTATTTTATGACTCTATTTTGATGCATATAAATGTTGTTTTGGGCCGAATGCCCTATTTTTACTGAAATGCCCGAGTGGCTTGAGAGGTTTATGACTGAGTAAGGCCGAGGGCCTGATTTGTGAGGATATTTATGGGATCGGGTTGCACGCCGCAGCATGTTCGATATAGGCCAAGGGCTTGAGTGATTTATGCCATGATTTGGCTTGATATAGCGCTTGGGCTGAAGGAGCCCCTCCTGAGTGTGTACACACCCCCAGTGAGTGCAGGTACCTACTGAGTGTGAGTGCCGAGTGCCGAGTATCGAGTGATGAGTGACTGGGAGGCATGACTGACTGTGAGGTATGCCCGAGTGGCATGAGTGATTGTAAGGTTTTCCCGAGGGGCTGTATACGAGTGATTGTGAGGTATGCCCGAGGGGCTGTTGTTTATAATTTCATTATTTTTGCTCACCTTTGCATTGAGCCTCTGTTTGAAACTGTTGAAAAATATCTTTAAATAGTTTTTACTGGAACTGGGTTTTAAACGAGATGATTTGATTTAAACACTGATTTTTAAAGCATGTTGTATTTTACCGAGATTTCATGATATGAACTTTATATGCTTATTGCTCGTCAATACTGCTCAGTCTTTATTTATTGTTGTTACTTACTGAGTTGGCGTACTCACGTTACTCCCTACACCTTGTGTGCAGATCCAGGTATAGCTGAACGCGGCAACCACTGTTGATTATTCTGGTTGTAGATCTTTCTCGGGGATAGCAAGGTAGCTGCCTGGTGATTGTAGCCCTGCTCTTCTCCCTCCTATCTTCCTTTAGTTATATTTAACTATTTTTCAAACTATGTTAGTCTTGATATTGTTAGATAAATTGTAGTAGATGCGTGACTAGTGACACCCCGATGTCGGGCTTTTCTTTTCCTCACTTTTGTTTTGATTTAAACTTCTTTACGAAGGTTTTATGTTAAACAGCCTTGAAATTTATCTTTGAAATAAAAATATCGGTTTGTTTGGAAATGAGTCGGCTTGCCTAGTTCCACGATAGGCGCCATCACGACAGGGTTAATTTGGTTCGTGACAAAGAATATCAAATGCCATATATTTCTATATCAAATAACGTTCACAAAGTATGTTCAAATCATCATATATGAGATTGGATCTAGAACATATCTACTATATCCCTAATAGTATATTTCATAGTTAATTCTTAAAGTGCTAATGGAAGAGGGCTCTCATCTCCCTTTATATTTTAGCCAATATCATCAACCATATTTTTGACTAGGTCAAAGTATAAAATAGATGAGTAAAAGATAAAAATAAAAAAAGATAGGCGAACGATTTGACTATAGTATAGATCTACTGTTTTCGGGAACAATAATCAGCTAGTCAAGGGATTTGATACCCTTTGTATCAATTGGATTGCGGATACACGATCCACGTAATAGGCTGGACGTCCAGCCGAGAGAGGGCAATCTTGAAAAATAATTATTGTAGCCGGAGACAAACCCTCCAAAGTTACCACAGTAAAGAAAGGAGTTTATTTTTTAGTGCAAACGTGAAAAGACATATTCGGCCTATATATAGGGGTGGAAATATTGTGTCAATGTCTAGTTGTGTAAGGAGTAAAAGACATACATGAGAGGACGTCTTAAATTGTAATGATCTGATTTCTGATTAAATTAATTGAGTTGCAACTGCAATTTAACTCATCGGTGCATTTTACAAATTAAATTAGACACCCAAAATTGTTGAATAATTCAACCATGATTTTTTTACTCCTATCTACTATGCATGAACTCATTCAAGACGTGGCTCATTTAATTACATGTGGTTAGGTCTGTACAAATCATAATTTATTCTTCATTTACTAATTATGCAATAGAATATCCTTATTGAAAGCTATCCGTTCATGTCTTTTTGGTTAAGAAAGACATTTTGGGTTCCAGTAAATTATGGAATCCCTATTTTGGTCGTGCAATTTGTCAATCACATATACTAGCCAAAGAAAAGACTAAAGAACGATTTTGAGCTTACCACATATATATTTAATCTTTGGAGCATTTCTTTATTTAACTATTAAAACAAGAATATTTCTGAAGAAAGATTTAAAACATTTAAGGAGACTTTAGAGAAGAAACTAAGTGGGCGTTTGGACATAAGAATTGTAAAATCTCGAAAAAAGTGAATTTTTTATTTCAAGTGAAAATGATATTTGAAAATTAGAATTGTTTTCGGATATGAATATAATTTTGGGTTGTTTTTGAATTTTTGTGAGTGATCTGAGTGAAATTTTGAAAAATAATTTTTTGGAGTTTTTCAAATTTTTGAAAAATTTCGAAATTCATTTTCAATTGAAAATTGAAAAATTATGGCAAAACATTGATTTCGAAAAAAATAAAAAAAAAATTGAAAAGAAGCGAAATTTTTTTTATGGCCAAACGGGCTCTAAGAACAAGGTTTTGAATTCCCCAAGAGCCAACGATATAATGTCAGCATCATTATATTAATAGTGTTATAGTAGTACATCGGTCAAGAGAGTTGAATAACGTTATGTCACCAACAAATCCTGTAGATTGGTGGACTTTTATTTTGCCAATCTGACATATATATTATCATCCACATACATTTTGATGTGCGTCTACGTGCTTCCCATAATAAGAAATTTGCTATTCTTCTGATATCTTTCTACTACATGGACTCCAATATCATCCTTTCAACGTCGTCTAAAATAGGGTAATAACATAATATCGTGTTACTTTATTCACGGGTAAATTTTACATTTGATCCTATAAGTATGATTTTTTTCACCAAAGTCCTTTGTTTTCTCACACAAAAATCATATAACTATGACTTTTTTTCACCAAAGTCATATAACTTTATTTTCTCACACAAAAATCATAAAACTTTCACTAACTCACACAAAAATCATAGTGGTCGAAAAATAAATTTTACGGTAGTATTTTCTTATTTTACATTTTTTAATTTTTTATTTCAATCTAATAAATAATTATCCAATTAAAATAGGAGAAATATGAGTATATTTTTATATATATGTGTATTATATACATATGACATACACATTCTATATATATTTTGGTTAGCAAATGCAATTAGTTTCGGTCGGCCGGTTAATTTTATATTTTTCTCTTAAAATAGGAATCACCCAACCCAGCTTGACCCAATACCCATATATGTAAGTTAAAAAAAATACTAAAAATGAATTCTTGTAACGACCCGGCTGGTCATTTTGAGAGTAATAAGCCCGATCCCCTATTTTCTGCTTTTCCCGTATCTGTTTCTGCTTATGTGACTTGCCGGGAGGTCTTGTTTTTGGTTTCAGAGTGTTTGAGACACGTAGTCCCTAAAATGGAAGCTTAAGTCTTAGGATTTTGATCGTAGTCAGACCTATGTGAAGACGACTCTGGAATGAAGTTCGTTAGTTTCGTTAGTTCCGTTGGGTGATTTTGAACTTAGGAGCGTGTCCGGACTGTGAATTTGAGGCATGTAGCTGATTTAGGCTTGAAATGGCGAAAGTCGAATTTTTGGAGATTTTGACCGGAAGTGGACTTTTTGATATCGGGGTCGGATTCCGATTCCAGAAGTTGGAGTAGGTCTATAATGTTTAATATGACTTGTGTGCACAATTTGAGGTCAATCGGACGTGGTTTGATAGGTTTCGGCATCGGTTGTAGAAATTTGAAGTTTCAAGTTCATTAAGTTTGGATTGGAGGGTGATTCATATTTTTAGCGTTGTTTGATGTGATTTAAAGGCTCGACTAAGTTCGTATGGTGTTTTAGGACTTGTTGGTATATTTGGTTGAGGTCCCGGGAGCCTCGGGTGTGTTTCAGATGCTTAACAGATTGAATTTGGACTTAGGCTAGTTACTAAACATTTTCTAGTTTCTAGTGTTTTCGCATCTGCGGAGGGGAGACCGCATGTAATGACCCGGCCGGTCGTTTTAAGAGTAATTTCCCCGATCCTCTATTTATTGTTTCCCCCGTAAGTGTTTTTTGCTTATGTGACTTGTCGGGAGGCTTCGTTTTGGTTTTTAGTGTGTTTTGGGATACTTAGTCCCTAAAACGGGAGCTTAAGTCCTAGTATTTTGACCGTAGTCGGAACTGTGTGAAGATGACTCTGAAATGAAGTTCCATCGATTCCGTTAGCTCCGTTAGGTGATTTTAAACTTAGGGGCGTGTCCGGATTGGGTTTTAGAGGTCCGTAGCTTATTTAGGCTTGTATTGACGAAAGTCAAAATTTTGGAGTTTTGGACAACTAGTGAAATTTTTGATATCAGGGTCGAAATATGATTTCGGAAGTTGGAGTAGGTCTGTAATGTTCAATTTGACTTGTGTGCAAAATTTGGGGTCAATCGGACGTGGTTTGGTTGGTTTCGGCATCGGTTGTCGAATTTGAAAGTTTCAAGTTCTTTAAGTTTGAATCGGAGGATGATTTGTGATTTTAGCGTTGTTTGATGTGGTTTGAGGGCTCGACTAAGTTCGTATGGTGTTTTAGGATTGGTTGTTATGTTTGGTCGAGGTCCCGGGGGCCTCGGGTGAGTTTCGGATGGTTATCGAATCATTTTTGGACTTGAAAGATTTTCTGATGCTGGGCTGGTTCTACTATAATCGCACCTGCGCAAGGCTGCCGGCAGGTGCGAGCCCGCAGGTGCGAGCAAATTGGCGCAGAAGTGGAATTTGGTGGATTGGTCAGGGGTCGCAAGTGCGTGGAAAAGGCCGCATCTGCGATGCCCGCAAATGCGCAAGGCTGTCCGCAGGTGCAAAGTTAGACCGCAGAAGTGGACGGGATTTCCGTAGGCGCGCACGCGCAGGTGCGGCCCTTTCATCCCAGGTGCGGAGGCAGAGGGTTCAAGTGATTTGCGCAGAAGCGCTCATTTTTTGCACAAGCGCACGCGCATGTGCGGAGATGACTGGGCAGTGTTTAAAATCGAAGGGCTTCATGATTTTGTCATTTTGGACTTTGCAAACTCGGTTTAGGGCGATGTTTGAGAGCATATTCGAAAAATTTCTTGAGGTAAATCCCGTGTGCTTATTTTTGATCAATAATCTTACTTCACCATTTATGTATCCACCTAGTTAGTGTGTATTTAAGTTGGAATTTGGGAGTTTGAGACTAGGGATTTGGAAAGTTTGATTTGTGGATTTGAAGGACCATTTGGTATCGGATTTTAGTAAATTAGATATGGTTAGACTCGTGAGTGAATGGGCTTTCGTATTTTGTGACTTTTACCTGATTTCGAGACGTGGGCCCGAGTCGACTTTTTAGGGTGAATTTCGGAATTGTTGTTAAAATATTGATTTCATTAATTAGATTAGTCTATTATGGTTGTATTCATGATATGCAATTGTGTTTGGCTAGATTTGGGCCATTCGGAGTCGGATAATCGATGAAAGTGCATTCTTACGGATTGATTGAGCTTGACTCGAGATATGTGGCTTGACTAACTTTGTGTGGGAAAACTTTCCCTTAGGATTTGGAATTATTTTGATATATAAGAGACGTGTACGTGAGGTGACGAATACGTACACGGGCTAATTGTGTAAAAACCCCAGTTTTTCTACTAAGTAATAACCTGATTTCTTTCTTATTTGAGTTTCATCAGCACGTGTAGTATCCTGCTAGATTAGAATAGCATGCCTACTTGCCCTAACTATTTACTTGAACTACGTGCAGCATGTTTAGTGAATTTACTTATCTTTCCCTAACTGGTACTTAGGTCGAACTGTAAAATCTTGTGCCGTAACTATTGAATTCTATTGTTTAGCTGCATATTTACTTTGGGACTACGGAACGGTATTCCGGGAGATCCCCATATACTGCGTAGTTACTTTGGGACTACGAAACGGTATTCTGGGAGACCCCCCTGTACTGTATATTTACGTTGGGACTACGAAACGGTATTCCGGGAGATCCCTCCTATCTTGCATACTTACTTTGGGACTATGGAACGGTATTCCGGGAGATTCCTTTGCACATTTATATTTGGGACTATGAGACGGTATCTCGGGAGATCCCCTGTTGTATTTCTGTGTATTGAGCTGTTACTTTCTATGAATTCTTTCTTGTTAAATTTTCGTCTTTATTTTACTGCGATATGTCATTCTTGCCTTGCTTTATTATCATATTCCAGTAGGTCCCAGACCTGACCTTGTCATTACTCTACCGAGGTTAGGCTTGGCACTTACTGGGTACCGATTGTGGTGTACTCATGCTACTCTTCTGCACATGTTTTTCTTGTGCAGATCCAGGTGCTCCTTATCAGCCGCACTATCAGTGAGCCGGGACAACTTTAGAGACTTCAAGGTATATCTGCCGCGTCCGCAGACCTCGGAGTCCCCTTCTACTCTTTATCATGCCCATTATTTTATATATTTTTCCTTTGTTAGACTCTGATATAAAAAGACACTAGATTTTCCTTCTGTAGTTTGTGATTCACGATGTTTCGAGTTTTGGGATTGCTGTGTAATTTTGAACAGTTAGTTGTTAAATTTATGTTTTCATTTTATTATTCCGCAAATGTTAGGCTTATCTAGTCGTAGAGACTAGGTGTCCTCACGACGTCATACAGAGGGGAAATTTGGGTCATGACAAGTTGGTATCAGAGCTCTAAGTTCGTAGGTGTCGTGAGTCACAAGCCGGTTTATTAGAGTCTCGCGGATCGGTACAGAGACGTCTGTACTTATCTTCGGAAGGCTATGGAATATTAGGAAAAATTCACTACTTTGATTCCTTGTCGTGCGAAAATTGTTGGCTTCAAAAATTCTAAACTTCTGTATTCTATTCTCTCACAGATGGTGAGGACACGTACAAGCGGATTTGATGACCAGGCACCTGTGCCCCCTACTAGAGCTGCGAGAGGCCGGGGTCGGGGCTGTGGGACAGGCCGAGGACGTCCACGTGGTGCAACCAGAGCACCCGCACGAGCTGCTACAGAGGAGCCTCCAGTAGCTCCGGCTGGAGGGCAGACACCTGAGGTACCTGTTTCTGCACCAGCCCTCCAGGAGACTCTAGCCCAGTTTCTGAGCATGTTCAATACCTTAGCTCAGGCTGGATTGATTCCACTTGCTCCTGCCATATCTCAGGCCGGGGGAGGAGCACAGACTCCCGTCGCCGGTACTCCAAAGCAGCGGGTTCAGGTCGACCAAGTTCAAGAGATTAAACCAATGCAGCCCGTAGCTCCAGCTCAGCCCGCGGTTAGGGCAGCAACTTCTGAGGTGGAGCAACTCAGACTTGAGAGGTACAAGAAGTAGCACCCACCTACCTTCAACGGATTAGCTACAGATGATGCTCAGGGTTTTTTGGAGGAGTGTCATCGTATTCTCCGTACTATAAGTGTAGCGGAGACGAGTGGGGTTTCTTTTACTACATTCCAGCTTAGAAGAGAAGCCTATCAGTGGTGGCATGCTTATGAGATGAGTAGTCCGGATGAGGCAGTTTCGCTTACATGGACTCAGTTCTCGGACATGTTTTTGAGAGTGTATGTTCCTCAGAGTCTCAGGGACTCATGGCGCGTGGAGTTTGAGTAGCTGCATCAGGGATCTATGACTGTGTCAGAGTATGCAGTCTGTTTCAGCGATTTGGCCCGACATGCACCGGCTTTGGTTGCCATAGTTCGAGAGAGGGTTAGACGATTTATTGAGGGACTCCACCTTAGCATCCGGATTAGTATGGCCAGGGAGTTGGAGATGGATATTTCTTATCAGCAGGTTGTGAGTATTGCTAGGAGATTGGAGGTCATGTTTTCCCGGGATAGAGAGGAGAAGGAGGCCAAGAGGTCTCGAGAGACTGGTTATTATTCTGGAGTTCGTGTCCCAGTAGCTCTCCATGGTAGGGGTTATGTGAGTCACCCCGTTCATTCAGCTCTTCCAGCCGCCAGTGGTGTTCCAGCTCCTTCTAGGCCCTAGGAGCCTTATTATGCACCACCAGTATCTAGTGTGCCCCATGTACGGGGTGTTCCTAGTGGCCAGTCCAGCAGACCTGGCTCGAGCCAGTCACAACAGCCACGCCTCCCAAAGCTTGTTTTGAGTGTGGCGACACTCGCCATATAGTGAGGGATTGCCCTAGATTTAGGAGGGGTGCACCTCCACAGACTTCTCAGCCACAGCGTGCTCCACCGGGTCCTCAGGCTATGATTACAGCACCAGCTGCCACCCCACCTACTCAGCCAACCCGAGGTGGAGGTCGGGGAGGTAGAGGTCGCCCTGAAGGGGGAGGCCAGGCCAGATATTATGCCCTTCCTGCTCGTACAGAGGCAGTCACTTCTGATTCTATCATTACAGGTATTGTCCCGATTTGTCATAGAGATGCGTCGGTATTATTTGACCCAAGCTCTACATATTCTTATGTGTCATCTTAATTTGCCCCCTATTTGGGCATATCTCAGGATTCTTTGAGTTCCCCTGTTTATGTGTCTACTCCTGTGGGAGATTCTCTTGTTGTGGACCGCGTGTATCAGTCGTGTTTGATTGCTCTTAGTGGTTTTAAGACCAGAGCCGATTTATTATTGCTCAGCATGGTGGACTTTGATATTATTTTGGGCATGGATTGGTTATGCCAGGTTTACCGCGATTAGAATGGAGAGGTACCTTAGAGTATACTTCAGCAGAGTTATTTCATTTCTTAAAGCTCAACAAATGGTTGAGAAGGGGTGTGACACGTATCTAGCTTATGTGAGAGATGTCAATATTGATACCCCTACAGTTGAGTCAGTTCCAGTTGTGAGAGACTTTCCAGATGTGTTCCCAGCTGATCTTCTGGGCATGCCGCCCGACAGAGATATTGATTTTGGCATTGATTTGTTGCCGGGCACTCAGCCCATTTCTATTCCTCCCTACCGTATGGCTCCTCCTGAATTAAAGGAGCTGAAGAAGCAGTTATAGGAATTGCTTTATAAAGGCTTCATTCGGCCCAGTGTGTCACCTTGGGGTGCTCCTGTCTTATTTATGAAGAAGAAGGATGGTTCTATGCGGATGTGTATTGATTACCGCCAGTTGAACAAAGTCACAGTGAAGAACAGGTATCCATTGCCTCGTATTGATAACTTATTTGATCAATTACTGCCAGAGTGTTTTCCAAGATTGACTTATGTTTAGGTTATCATCAGTTGAAGATTCGGGAGCCTGATATCTCGAAGACTACTTTCAGGACCAGATATGGTAACTATTAGTTTCTTGTTATGTCTTTTGGGCTGACCAATGCCCCAACAACTTTTATGCACTTGATGCACAGTGTGTTCTGGCCTTATCTTGACTCATTCGCCATTATTTTTATTGATGACATTCTGGTGTACTCCCGGAGTCGGGAGGATCATGAGCAGCACCTGAGGACTGCGCTTCACACCTTGAGAGAAAAGAAGTTATATGCAAAATTTTCAAAGTGTGAGTTTTGGCTAGACTCAGTGGCATTCTTGGGTCATATAGTATCGAGTGATGGGATCCAGGTGGATACGAAGAAGATTGAAGCAGTGCAGAGTTGTCCCAGACCGTCCTTAGCTACAGAGATTCGGAGTTTTCTTGGTTTGGCGGGGGTATTACAGTCGCTTTGTAGAGGGATTCTCATCTATTGCAGCACCTATCACCAGGCTGACCCAAAAGGGTGCTCCGTTCAGGTGGACAGAGGAATGTGAGGAGAGCTTTCAGAAGCTCAAGACAACTTTGACTACAGCCCCAGTGTTGGTATTGTCTACAGGTTCGGGATTTTATACTGTATATTGTGATGCATCGTGGATTGGTCTCGGCGCGGTGTTGATGCAAGATGGTAGGGTGATTGCCTACGCGTCCAGACAGCTGAAGGTGCATGAAAAGAACTATCCTGTCCACGACCTTGAGTTAAAAGCTATTGTTTATGCCTTGAAGATTTGGCAGCATTATTTGTACGGTGTTCCTTGTGAGATTTACACCGATCATCGGAGTTTGTAGCATCTGTTTAAGAGAAAAGATCTTAACTTGCATCAGCGGAGGTGGTTGGAGCTACTTAAGGATTATGATATCACTATTTTGTACCACCCTGGGAAGGCCAATGTGGTGGCCGATGCCTTGACTCGTCGGGCAGAGAGTTTGGGGAGCTTAGCATATCTACCAACAACAGAGAAGCCTATGGCGTTGGATGTTCAGGCCTTAACCAGCCAGTTTGTGAGATTGGATATTTCTGAAGCGAGTTGAGTATTGGCTGGTATGGTCTCTCGGTCTTCTCTTTATGATCGTATCAGGGAGCGTCAATATGATGACCCCCATCTGCTTGTCCTTAAGGACACGGTCCAACACGATGATGCTAAGGAGGTCACTATTGGAGATGATGGTGCATTGAGGATGCAGAGCAGGCTATGTGTGCCCAATGTAGATAGTTTACGTGAGTTGATTCTCCGGGAGGCTCACAGTTCGCGGTACTTTGTTCATCCGGGTGCCGCAAAGATGTATCAGGACCTGAGGCAGCATTATTGGTGGAGGAAGATGAAGAAGGACATAGTAGAGTATGTGGCTCGATGTCTAAATTGCCAGCAGGTGAAGTATAAGCATCAACGACCAGGTGGGTTGCTTCAAAAGTTGGAGATTCCGGAATGGAAATGGGAGCGGATAACTATGGATTTCGTTGTTGGACTCCCCTGGACTCAGCAGAGGTTTGATGCAGTTTGGGTGATTGTGGATAGGCTGACAAAGTCGGCTTATTTCATTCCTGTGATGACTACCTATTCTTCCGAGCAGTTGGCTCGAATTTATATCTGCGAGATCGTCAGGCTTCATGGTGTACCGGTATCTATTATCTCTGACCGGGGTACATAGTTTACATCACGGTTCTGGAGAGCTGTACAGTAGGAGTTGGGTACTCGGGTTGAGTTGAGCACAACATTTCAGCCTCAGACGGACGGACAGCCCGAGAGCACTATTAAGATACTGGAGGATATGCTCAGTGCTTGTGTGATAGATTTTGGGGGTGCTTGGAACCAGTTCTTGCCACTTGCGAAGTTTTCTTACAACAACAGTTATCAGTCCAGCATTTAGATGGCACCATATGGGGCTTTGTATGGTAGGCGGTGTCGGTCCCCAGTGGGTTGGTTCGAGCCAGGAGAGGCCAGGTTATTGGGTATGGACTTGGTTCAGGATGCCTTGGAGAAAGTTCAGGTGATTCAGGATAGACTTAGCACATCCCAGTCCAGACAGAAGAGTTACTCACCGAAAGGTTTGCGATGTTGCATTCATGGTTGGAGAGCGGTTCTTGCTCCTGGTTTTGCCTATGAAGGACGTTATAAGGTTCTAAAAGAAGGGCAAGCTGAGCCCAAGGTTCATTGGTCCTTTCGAGGTGTTGCGGCGTGTTGGGGAGGTTGCTTATGAGCTTTCCTTACCTCCCAGCCTAGTAGGAGTTCATCTGGTATTTCATATTTCGATGCTCCAGAAGTATCACAGTGATCCGGCTCGTGTATTGGATTTCAACTCAGTCCAGTTGGACAAGGATCTATCCTATGTTGAGGAGCCAGTGGCTATTTTAGAGAGGCAGGTTAGAAAGCTAAGGTCAAAGAACATTGCTTCCATGAAGGTTTAGTGGAGGGGACAATCGGTCGAGGAGGCAACTTGGGAGACCGAGCAGGATATGCGCAGGTCTCTATACTCGTTCGAGGACAAATAATTATTTTAAGAGGGGGTGTATGTAACGACCCGGCCGGTCGTTTTGAGAGTAATAACCCCGATCCCTATTTACTATTTCCCCAGTACCTTTTTTCTACTTATGTGACTTGTCGGGTGATCTCGTCTTACTTGATGGGAGAGAGGAAGCTTTCGGACCATCTTTTCTAGCCAGATAGCGAGCGATCACTCAGCAGGCTTCGTTTTGATTTTTAGAGTGTGTTGGGACACTTAGTCCCTAAAACGAGAGCTTAAGTCTTAGGATTTTTACCATAGTCGGAACCGTGTGAAGACGACTCAGGAATGGAGTTACATCGGTTCTGTTAGCTCCGTTAGGTGATTTTGGACTTAGGGGCATGTCCGGATTGTGTTTTGGAGGTCCATAGCTTATTTAGGCTTGATTTGGCGAAAGTCGAATTTTTGGACTTTTGGACCGGTAGTGGAATTTTTGATATTGGGGTAGGAATCCGATTCCGGAAACTGGAGCAGGTCCGTAATATTAAATATGACATGTGTGCAAAATTTGGGGTCTATCGGACGTGGTTTTGTTGGTTTCGGCATCGGTTGTCGAATTTGAAAGTTTCAAGTTCTTTAATCGTATGGTATTTTAGGAATGGTTGGTATGTTTGGTCGAGGTCCCGGGGGCCTCGGGTGAGTTTCTGATGGTTATCAGATCATTTTTGGACTTGGAAGATTTTCTGGTGCTGGGCTTGTTCTGCTATAATCACACCCGTGCAAGGTTGCCCGCAGGTGCGAGCAAATTGGCACAAAAGCGGAGTTTGGTGGATTGGTCAGGGGTCACAGGTGCGTGGAAAAGGCCACATCTGTGATGCCCGCAAATGCGCAAGGCTGTCCGCAGGTGCGAAGTTAGACCACAGAAGCGGAAAGGATTTTCGCAGGTGCGCACGTGCAGGTGCGGCCCTTACATCGCATGTGCGGAGGCAGAGGGGGCAAGTGATTTGAGCAAAGCGCTCATTTTTCGCACAAGCGCATGCGCAGGTGCGAGTCCAGGCTCCGTAGGTGCGGAAATGCCTAGGCAGTGTTTAAAACCGAAGGGCTTCATGAGTTTTGTCATTTTGGAATTTAGAAACTCGGTTTAGGGTAATTGTTTAGAGCATTTTCGAGAGATTTCTTGAGGCAAGTCCCTTGTGTTTATTTTTGATCAATAATCTTGCTTCGCCATTTATTTTTTCACCTAATTAGTGTGTATTTAAGGTGGAATTCGGGAGTTTGAGACAAGGGATTTGGAAAGTTTGATTTGTGGATTTGAAGGACCATTTGGTGTCGGATTTTAGTAAATTTGATATGGTTAGACTCGTGAGTGAATGGGCTTTCGGATTTTGTGACTTTTACCCGATTCCGAGACATGGGCCCGGGTTGACTTTTTAGGGCGAATTTCGAAATTTTTGTTAAAATATTAATTTCATTAATTAGATTAGTCTATTATGGTTGTATTCATGATATGCAATTGTATTTGGCTAGATTTGGTCCATCCGGAGTCAGATAATCGAGGAAAGGGCATTCTTTCGGATTGATTGAGCTTGACTCGAGGTAAGTGGCTTGCCAAACTTTGTGTGGGGACAATTCCCCTTAGGATTTGGAACTACTTTGATATATGAGAGTCGTGTACGTGACGTGACGAGTACGTACACGGGCTAATAGTGTAAAAATCTAATTTTTCTACTAAGTAATAACCTGATTTCTTTCTTATTTTAGTTTCATCAGCATGTGTAGTATCCTGCTAGATTAAAATAGCATGCCTACTTGCCCTAACTGTTTACTTGAACTACGTGCAGCATGTTTAGTGAATTTACATGTCTTTCCCTAACTGGTACTTAGGTCGAACTGTAAAATTTCCTACCGTAACTATTGAATTCTATTGTTTAGCTGCATATTTACTTTGGGACTACGGAACGGTATTCCGGGAGATCCCCCTGTACTGCATATTTACTTTGGGACTACGGAACGGTATTCCGGGAGATCCCCCTATACTGCATATTTACTTTGGGACTACAGAACGGTATTCCGAGAGATCCCCTTGTACTGCATATTTACTTTGGGACTACGGAACGGTATTTCGGGAGATCCCTCCCGTCTTGCATATTTACTTTGGGACTACAGAACGGTATTCCGGGAGATCCCCCTGCATATTTACGTTTGGGACTACGAGACGGTATCTCGAGAGATCCCCTATTGTATTTCTGTGTATTGAGCTGTTACTTTCTATGAATTCTTTCTTGTTAAATTTCAGTCTTTATTTTACTGCGATATGTCATTCTTGCCTTGCTTTATTATCATATTCCAGTAGGGCCAGAACCTGACCTCATCACTACTCTACTGAGGTTATGCTTGGCACTTACTGGGTACCGATTGTGGTGTACTCATGCTACTCTTCTGCACATGTTTTTCGCGTGAGCCGGGATGGCTTTGGAGACTTCAAGGTATATCTGCCGCGTCCAGAGACTTCGAAGTCCCCTTCTACTCTTTCTCATGTCCATTATCTTCTATATTTTTCCTTTGTTAGACTCTGATGTATAGAGACACTAGATTTTCCTTCTATAGTTTGTGATTCACGATATTCTGGGTTTTGGGATTGCTGTGTATTTTTGAACAGTTAATTGTTAAATTTATGTTTTTATTTTATTATTCCGCAAATGTTAGGCTTACCTAGTCGTAGAGACTAGGTGCCGTCACGACATCATACGGAGGGAAAATTTGGGTCGTGACACCGCATGTGCTGGCGCGCATGTGCGAATCGATGAGCGCGGAAGCAGAGTGGAGTGGTTTGATCAGGGTTCGCAGGTGCGAGGAAAATGCCGCATCTGAGATGCCCGCAGATGTGTTAGAGCAACCGCAGAAGCGGAATATTGTCCGCAGGTGCGCACACGCAGGTGCGACCACCTGATGGCAGAAGCGGTCCTAGTCTCCTTATGTCATTTTCGCACCTGTGATAGAAATTCCACAGATGCGGTGTCGTAGGTGCGACGGGTGGTCCGCAGATGCGGAAATGCCTGGGCAGAACCTTTTTAAGCGAGGTTTCAAGATTTTTGGCCATTTTTCTTCATTTTTGAGCTCGGGTTGACAATTACTTGAGAGGATTTTCGAGGGATTTCGTGAGGTAAGTCCCTTGTGCTTATTTTTGACCAATAATCTTGTTTTCCCATTTATTTCCACCTAGTTAGTGTGTATTTAAGGTGAAATTTGGGAGTTTGAGGCTAGGGATTTGAAGAGTTTGATTTTGGGTTTTGAGTGGTCATTTGAGGTCGGATATTGATAAATTTGGTATGGTTGGACTCGTGAGTGAATGAGTGTTCATATTTTGTGACTTTTACCCGATTCCGGACCGACTTTTTAGGACGAATTTTGGAATTTTTGTTAAAGTCTTGATTTCATTAATTAGATTAGTATATTATAGTTGTATTTATGATATGTAATTATTTTTGGCTAGAGTTGGCCATTCGGAGTTGGATAATCGAGGAAAGGGCATTTTTACGGATTGATTGAGTTTGGTTCGAGGTAAGTGGCTTGCCTAACATTGTGTGAGGGAAATCCCCTTAGGATTTGGTACTGTTGTGATATGTGAGCGCCGTGTACGTGAGGTAATGAGTACGTACATAGGCTATATTGTTGTAAAACCCGATTTTTACTAAGTATCAATCTGTTTTCCTTTTAAATTGAGTTATACTGTTTTAATGAGTATTTGTCTGTTTTTCATTCTTAACTTTTGCTGTTAACTGTTGTATTTATTAGTTTGAGTTGTGTGTTTACTTTTAAGACTACGAGGCGGTACCTCGGGAGTTCTCTTTGCACATTTACTTTTGAGACTACGAGGCGGCACCTCGGGAGCTCTCTCTGCACATTAACTTTTGAGACTACGAGGCGGTACCTCGGGAGATCTCCCTACATATTTACTTTTGGGACTACGAGACGGTATCTCGGGAGATCCCCTGTTGAGTATTTACTTTTGAGACTACGAGGCGGTACCTCGGGGGTTCTCCCTGCACATTTACTTTTGGGAATACGAGGCGGTACCTCGGGAGATCTCCCTGCATATTTACTTCTGGGACTACGAGACGGTATCTCAGGAGATCCCGTGTTGAGTATTTACTTTTGAGACTACGAGACGGTATTTCGGGAGCACCCATATTGTTATCTCATTGTGCTGTGTTGTTATTGCCTTGTGAATACTTTCTGTTAATTTCTCCGTTTTACATCATTTTATTATATCATCTGTCTTATTATTATATCCTAGTAGGGACCGGACTTGACCTCGTCACTAATCTACCGAGGTTAGGCTTGGCACTTACTGGGTACCGTTGTGGTGTACTCATGCTACTCTTCTGCACATGTTTTGTGTGCAGATCCAGGTGCTTCTTATCAGCCCCGCTATTAGCTGAGAGTGTTTGCTGCTGTACGGAGACTTCAAGGTACATCTGCCGTGTCCGCAGACCTCAGAGTCCCCCTCTATTCTCTCCTATGTCATTTATCTTCCGTACTTCTTTTATTAGACTCTGGTGTATAGAGATACTAGTTTTCTTCTGTAGCTTGTGACTTATGATGTTCCGAATTTTGGAATTACCGTGTATTACTGGAGTGTTGGTTATTGTACATGCCGAGCGGCATTGTAACCAGTTATTTAATTATCTATTACAGTTAGTTGTCAAGTTTTCCTTCCATTTTTATTATTTCCGTATTTTGTTAGGCTTACCTAGTCGTAGAGACTAGGTGCCATCACGTCATCTTACGGAACGAGAATTGGGTCGTGATAAGTTAACTGGGTCGTGACAATTCTTTCCCCATAAAATTTTTAGTTCAGAATGCATGAGATTCTGACAAAAAAAGAAGAAGGTATAATTAGAGAGCACTTGAAAGAAAAATACTATCAATTTGAATAAAAATTTTGAAAAATAAAATAAAAGATAGAAGTATCATATTTTGAAGGATTTACTATTCAATTTTAGTATTATTTTAATATATATATGAGTAGTGGGTCGGGTGGGCTAGATCGTGTTGAATCATTCCTATTTTAATTGGATTATTATTTAACAGACTGAAAATAAAAAATAAAAAACCACAAAATAAGAAAATACTACTAAAAAATTATATTTTTCGATCACTATGATTTTTGTGTAAGTTAGTAAAAGTTTTATGATTTTTGTATGCGAAAACATAGTTATGTGACTTTGATGAAAAAAAGTCATAGTTATATGATTTTTGTGTGAAAAAATAAAGTTATATAACTTTGGTGAAAAAAAGTTATAATTATATGACCATCTGTAAAATTTACACCTTTATTCACCAAGTAATGGGAATGACAAAATTCATAATCAACTCAATTTTGGTCAATAAATAATGTCGTCTTATTTTATGATGTTGATATGGAACACAAAGAGCATATTCACGAGAACAATGGCGTTAATATATATAGGTGGTGAAAACACTATAGCTTTGGGTTTTGCTTCCCCCTAATGATATTACTATTGCAAAGAGATGTTGACTTTAAACAATGACTAATGTGTAGAGATGATACTGTGGAAAACAAAATCAAGCCTAAATCAACTATAGCTACTAAAAATAATTAATAAAGAGCCCCCGGTTTGATGTAATAATGAATCGCATGCATATTATTTCTTGAAGCATCATGACTTCAAAAAACTTATAATTTATTTTCTTTACTTTCTCATCGTTACTACTGCTTTAGCAAACGAAAAAAAGAGAGAAGAAGATCGACCACAATCCTGGACTTCTTTCTTAATTAAAGGACTTATTTTGGTTCTTTAATAAGAAGAATAATTAAAACTTGATAAATTGATTACAATCCTAGAATATTATCTTGGTTAAAAGAAAATCGTATTGTGAATGGAAGTCGATTAAAAATGAAGGAAATGACGCAAAACTAAATTAAAGTAAAGAAACATAAAAGAAGATTGAAGGCAGCTCGTTTGAAGCTCGTGCATCGAGAGAGAGGTGGATGATCTAGGAGAGCCAACCTTTACAGGAAATAGTATATCAGCTGCCATCGCGTGAGACATCACGCGAGAAAAAGAAAAAGAAGAAACAATTTGGAGCTCGTACAAGGGGCGTGTGACGTACGACCCCCAAACGCAGCACCAATGTCTCATGTCCAAAATTGGATTGGCTTGGACGGCCTCCTACTCACCCTGGGCCATATAAATACCCCATAATACATTTTTTGAAGGGGGTTACACATATTTGGAGGCAAGAGATGTGCAAGGAGGAGAAGAATGCGGATTCGACAATAAGGTTACATTTTCCTTCCATTCTTTCTTGTTCGTTTATGAATTTTTACTATTATTGTGGATTCCGTATTATGAGTGTCTAAGTACTTTAGTTTTGGAGTTGTGGTTGACATGATTATTGCTTGATTACTACTTTTTTAATGTGAATTATCATCATTGGTTGTTTCTTTAATTCTAGATTTAATTTGTAAATTTTATGGTCACCAATTTACTTACTATCTATGTTATACTTGGGAAAGCCGTGTTTAGATTAGAGTAAAACTAAAGAGGACTTATTTTTGAACTCGTGTCTCGGAAAACTGACCAAAACCCTGAAATCTTCATCTGAATTGGTATAAACACTTGCATTCTTGTAAGTTTAGGTAAGTAGTTGTTTAGAAAGGCAAAATAGTAAGGATAAGATTAGACAAACTTAGTGAGAGAAGGTCTACCTTCTCTCTAAACTCTTTGTTTTCTAAACTACTCATTCCAAGAATATGACTAACCCTTCAAATTCCTCCGATCAAATCTCTCAAATTCCACCCAAGCCACCATACATCATCCACCAAATTGGAGAACATAACAATCCACTAAAACCTACTCCTACGTTTAAATACATGCTGCTAGTTAATTCCGAGGAGACTCATATAACCATGCAGCATGAAGAGCCACACACTCAACCTATGCCGGTCGATACCCTAATGGATAAAATAGTGCAGTCTCAACCACACACGCGTGGAATGGAAGCAATTAATAAAAGTCTTCAAATTAACCTTTTTATCGATGATCTCCAACGCATTTAACAGCCTTGAAAGTATTCAGTCACTATTAAACTTATGGGTAAATGTATTCTTCATTACTACCTCAAGAAAGAAATCCAAGAGCTATGGAAACCAACCGATAATTTCATCCTTATGAACCTAGGGGCAGACTACTTTATAGTGAAATTTAACAAAGAAGAAAATATGACTAGAGCCTACACAATGGTCCATGGTTCATTAACGATTTCTTCCTCTCGGTGCAAAAATGGGAGACAACATTTCTGGCAAATGAGGCCAAACTACTCTTTTCAGAAGTATGGATACTCTTACCATAACTTCCAACAAAGTTTTATGACAGTTTCATCCTCATAAAAATTGGAAACACAATAGAAAAGATTCTTCGGATTGATGCTTGCATTTCATCCACCCTAAGAGGACGATATACAAGGTTATGTGTTAAGTTTTGTATATGGTAAAATATGTTCACATTAAATGTCGTATGATAAAGCGACACGTGCAGCCGAAGATAGAAGTCGGCCAAGTCCGAAGGCAACGATCTTATTTGTTCTCGAAGAGAGTGGTGTTCATGAAGGCGAAATACATGCCTACCACCCGGTAGCATTAATTGGAGAATATATTATAGCATTAAGTACATAGTCCGTTACAGAAAATATGACATTCACTGCCTACTGTTACACATTCTTCAATGGTCCTCATAATTGTCATTTAAGAAGGGCTTGATCCTAGGACCTTGTTCCCTAGGCACCAATATAAATAAAGAACTCAACAACCATTGTAAGGGGAAATTTTTTCTGAAAAGCTAGTACTATACTTTGCTCAAAAGCTTAATGCTATTTTATCCTCTTGCTTATTAATATTGTTCTTACTGCCTCAGAAAGCTCCGCCCCCGGAACCGAGAGTTCTGCTGTTTTATTTTGATTTCAAGGCTAAGTCTTACTTTCTTGTTTAACTCATTTATCATTTTAGGATCAGATCAATTTACTTGTCTATAGACCATATAAAAATTCAACTATACTGATTTATGGGTAAACAGTTTAGCGCCCACCGTGGGGCCTAGACAGTTGTGTAATTGAGTTGGTCCGTCCATCTGTTACTAATTTGTTTGATTCTTTATTCTTAGCGAAAATCATAGAAAATGGCAGATAACGATGTGAACATCTCACACAACGTTAAGGCCCAAGAAAATTAGCCCCAGCCTGAAGATTCCATCAGTGATACCCGCAATGAGAGGGATGAGGCCACGCCGGGTAGTATCCACATCATATTCGAGAGGCAACTTCTGATGATGCTATAGACGAGCACGTCGTTGAGACAGTAAGGATCCTGAGAGAGCAACAAAAGGCCATATCTCATGACAGGATCAGGTTATGATAGAATTGAGGCAGGCGTTGTCGGGTGCTTCCAACAACGCGAATGGATGAGGTCTAGTTCCTCCCGGTGCTCCCGCAAATCAAACAACGCAGAGGGTCAACAACAACACCCTGAGGGACGAAGTCGGCTTTGAAGGGCCGGGGAGAGGGGAGGTAGCTATTCTGGTAACAACAATGAAAATAATCCCTTTAAAACCAAAGTCGTGCAGTTCATGAGAGAAATAAATGCCCGAATAGATCAGATTCCGGACGCACCACCAGTGTTGAAAGGACCAGACTCAAAGAAATATACCAAGTTGTCGTTCAAACCAAGCGCGGCACCAGATTTGATCCCGAAGCAGTTCAAAATGCCAGACGTGTCGAAATATAATGGGAATTCAGATCCTTAGGAGCACATCACCACCTATACAACGGCGGTGAAAGAATACGATTTAGCTCCGCACGAGATTGAGTTAGTCTTGCTGAAGAAATTCGGGGAGACCCTCACGAAGGGGGCCCTGACATAGTATTCACTCTTTCCCGAGCATTCCATAGATTCCTTCGAGATGCTCGGGAATTCTTTCATTAATGCCCATGCCGGGGCTAGAAAGATACATGCTCGAAAGGCCGACATATTCAGGATTGCACAAGGAGAATTTAAATTACTGCGGGAGTTCGTGACTAGATTCCAGAAAGAAAGGATGCTGCTCCTGGCCATACTAGACGAATGGGCAGTAGAAGCATTTACTAAAGGGTGGAATCTGAGAAGTTCTGATGCTTCCCGAAAATTGAAAGAAAGTCTGCTCGAGTTCTAGGAAACAACGCGGGCGAATATTCACAACTACTACGAGTCAAAGATAAGAATTGAGGATGACTAGCCCGGTTTCCCAGCGTCGGCCAATGGTCAGGGCCGGGAGAAGAATAAAGAGAAATTAAGGGATGATTTCGACACAGATCGACGGTCTTTAAGGGGTCGATTTTTGCCCTATGAACTGGCGATAGATGCGACAGAGGTTTCTGATCGGTGGATAGATTCACTACTGATAGGTGATCGTGGCCAAAATAACAGATCATTGCAGGACAAGGAGATATAAGATTCTCGAGATTCCTCCTACCCCAGACTTTCTGAATACAACTTCAACATCAACGTAGTGGAGCTGGTGTCGACTAGGAGGAACATTAAAGAAGCACGGTTCCCGTAGCCAATTAGATCTGATCCCAGCCAAATAGATCCTTATTTGCAGTGCAAATACTATGGGACCAATGGCCAACTGACATGGGATTGCCGAAATCTACGCGAGGAAGTGGCGACATTACTAAAAACGACCATCTCAGAGAATTTGTGAGCGCTTGGGCTAAAAATAATTACTATCGCAATCGGGATAACGTGGAGCATTCGAAAGAAGAAGAAGATCCTCCACGTTTGAAGATCAACATGATTTTTGGAGGGAATGAGATTAATGGTGTGGCATTTTCGACGGCAAAAAAGATGATGGTGTCAGTGACACACAGTAAGACGCAAATGGAGTGTTGTTTTCGTACAATGATGGGTAGACCATCGTCTACCCATCATGGGCTATAATATTATACTGGGGAGACCATGGTTGCACGAGATGAAGGCTGTACCGTCAACATATCATCAATTGCTAAAATTCCCAACTCCCGAGGGAATTAAAAAATAAGAGGAGACCAACCGGCGGCAAGGGAGATGAATGTAATCTCCGTTTTTAGTAGCAAAGGAAAGGAGCATGCAACATAGCAATTACAGGAACCAACGCCTGCTCCCGAGCCGAGCAAAAACAACTAGGGGAAGGAGTCGTCGGAATCCTATCAGGTATGAAGATACTTTGAGGTACCGGATGAAACGGACGCAATAAAATCCACAGCGGAAGAACTTGAATAAGTCGCATTGTTCGAAAAGTTCTTGGAGAGGAAGTTCCACTTGGGGACAGGACTAAACTCCGAGCTTAGGTCTGGATTTATCGAATTCTTTAAATTTAATGTTGACTGTTTTGTGTGGTCGCATGCGGATATGACAGGTATCCCGTTGGAAGTGGCCATACACAAATTAAGCTCATGTCCCTACATCCCTCCGGTAAGATATAAAAAATGTCATATTGCCGAGGTTAGAAACAAATTCATCAAAGAAGAGGTAACTCGTTTGCTTGATATCGGTCAAATCCGAAAGGTAAAGTATTCTGACTGGTTAGCTAACGTGGTAGTAGTTCCAAAGAAGAATAATAAATTTCGCATATGCGTAGACTATAAGGATTTAAATAAGGCGTGCCCAAAGGACTCGTTCCCATTGCCAAACATTGATCAAATGATGATGTGACGACCGGGCACGAGTTGATGAGTTTCCTCAATGCTTACTCCAGGTACAACCAAACAAAGATGAACCCAGAGGATCAGGGAAAAACTTCGTTCATAACGAACTTTGGCAAATATCGTTATAATATAATGCCTTTCAGGCTAAAGAACGCCAGAGCCACTTATCAGCGGCTCCTAAACAAAATGTTTGAAAAACAAATATGAAACACTATGGAGGTTTACATAGATGATATGCTGGTTAAGTCTTTGAACGCAAGTGATCATCTTAAACACTTGCAAGAAACCTTTGACATCTTAAGGAAGCAAAACATGAAGCTTAACCCCGAGAAATGTGCGATCGGGGTCAGCTCTGCTACGTTCATGGGGTTCCTGGTGTCACAAAGGGGGATCGAGGATAACCCCCATAAAATTAAAGACGTTGAAGACATCCCGGACCAGTAATCAAGCGTGAAAGAGGTTCAAAGGTTGACAGGGAGACTGGCTGCTTTGAGCAGATTCATTTCCCAAACTTCGAAAAAATACATCATTTATTTTCACTACTCAAAAAGAAGAAGAACTTCGAATGGACTCAGAATGTGAACACGCTTTGAAGGATTTGAAAAGGTATTTGTCAAGTCCTCCATTACTGTCAAAACTTGAGGAAGGCAAACAATTGTTGATCTACTTAGCAGTCTCGGAGGTAGCGGTAAGTGTCGTTTTAGTCCATGAGGACGAAGGTATGAAATCTCCTATTTATTATGTTAGCAAAATTTTAACGGGAGCAGAAACTTGATACCAACATCTGGAAAAATTGGCCTTAGCTCTCGTAGTCACCACTCGAAAGCTTAGGCCTTATTTCCAATGCCATCTGATAGCCGTGGTGATCACTTTTACCTTATAAAATATTCTTCACAAACCTGAACTTTTAAGAAGGCTGGCCAAGTGGGTCGTCGAAATGAGTGAATTTGACATAGAATATAAACCTAGGACTACGATAAAGTCACAAGTTTTGGCCGACTTTGTGGCCGATTTTAGTCCGGGACTGTTGCTTTTGGCTACCAAAGAAGCAGTGATGGTGTCAGAATTGACATCAGGAGTTTGGACATTGTTCACGGATGGAGCTTCCAATGTGAAGGGGTCCGGGCTCGGCATAGTGTTAACCACGCCCTTGGGAGAAACCCTAAGGGAGGCCATAAAAACCGTTCCTCTAACTAACAATGAAGCAGAGTATGAAGCTTTGATTGCAGGACTTGATCTGGCCCCGGGACCGGACTCCGAGGTCATAGAAATCAAATGCGACTCCCAATTGGTAGTAAATCAGGTTTATGAGATCTTTGAAACCAAAGAAAAATGCATGCAATAGTATGTAGTGAGACAGGCTCTGCTCACCCGGTTCAGGGAATGGTCAATTACACACATGCCGAGGCAAGAAAATGCGAAAGAAGAAGCACTAGCCAATCTGGGTTTGTCCACGATAATGAAGGGATCAGACTTTGGTACGGTCGTACAGCTTATGCACTTGGTACTGGACACATATATTTACTACGAGGTAAACACGACCAATCTGGTCTGGGACTGGAGAAGTGAGATCATTGACTATATCGAGCATGGAAAATTACCTAAAGATCCCAAGGTATCTCGGACGTTGTGCACTAAAGTAGCTCGATATAGCTTCAAGGGAGGTCAATTATATAGAAGATCTTTCGAAGGCCCGTTGGCCCGATGTTTGGGAGCTTCCGAAGCTAACTATGTCATGTGAAAAAATCATGAAGAATCCGAAAATCACGTAGGTGCGGATTCCTTATTTCTAAAAATAATTAGGGCAAGATACTACTAGCCCCGGATGGAGCAAGACGCCAAGGCTTATGTTGAAAAATGCGATAAATGTCAATGCTACGCACCATTGATACATCAACCAGCAAAGCCACTACACTCAGTTTTGTCGCCATGACCGCTGCCACCAGCCCCCGGTAAGGTAAGATTATTTTTTAAGTGGGTTAAAGCAGGTCCTTATCAGAAGATCGTTGAAAGCGAAGTTCTAGATTTCTTGTGGGAGAATATAATTTGAAGATTCAAGATACTAAAAGAGATAGCCTGCTACAACGAGCCACATTTTATAGGCGCAAAGATCACAAAATTCCTTGAAGACTTTAAAATCAAAAGGATCACATCATCACCTTATCACCCGAGCGCAAACGATCAAATATAATCAACAAACAAGGTGATTATTCAAAATCTCAAGAAGAGATTGGAAGCAGCCAAAGGTAAATGGCCCGAAGAGCTACCAGGAGTACTATAGGTATAACGAACGATGACCAAATCAAGTACGGGGGAAACTCCTTTCCCTATTGTGTATGAAGCAGAAGCCTTAATCCCGGTGGAAGTAGGGGAACCTACCTTAAGATATTTCTGGGCGGACGAAGAAACGAACAAAGAAGCAATGTTGGTCAATTTAGAGCTGCTCGATGAACGCATGGAATTGGCTCATATAAGTATGGCATCCCAAAAGCAGAGAATGGAAACATATTATAATCGAAGAGCCAACCTCCGTTATTTCAAAGTGGGAGACTTAGGTTTAAGGAAATTAACTCAGAACACCCGGGAGCTCAATGCAGGAAAGCTAGGTCCAACATGGGAAAGCCCCTGCAGGATTTCAACTGTCACCGGGAAAGGGTCATACGAATTGGAAAATCAAGACGGAGTAAAGTTGCCGAGCAACTGGAATGTGGCTTACCTCAAAATATAGTATTGTTGATGAACCTCACCTATACTGAAAGTATATGCTGCACTCTTTTTCCCTTCGCCCAATTTTTGTTCCAATTGGGTTTTTCTGGCAAGGTTTGTAACGAGGCAACAACGTAAAGCATACTATGAAAGAAGCTTCATCAACAGGAATAAGACCTTTCAACGACAAGTCATGCAACCAGCGAGCCACTACGGAGCGGTTAGATAGTCTTTTGCTCGATAGCAAAGTTCCTACTAGAAAATAAAGTTTGCTGTCAGAAAAAGATTACCCGACCGTTCACAAGTACAAGCCACTGGGCGATTGTTAGATAATCTCTGGCTCGGTAGTAAAAGTTCCTAAGGGGAAGTGGAGTTTTCTATCGAACTGGAGATTATCTAACCATTCACTAGTGGAATTTACAAAGGAACAAAACTTTCAGTATTGGAATTCGCATTCTTCGCATTCGAACACTGGGGGGGGGGGAATGATATGAGAATATGATAACTAGTGCGGCCATCGGGACCGGGGACTGTGCGACAAGCCCCATAGAAATAAGTTGTACAAATTATTTCTATGTAATGGCGATTTCTTTTTCGCATAACGAATGCTTATATACTTTTGAAAATGGAAGGAATAAAGTAAAGTCCTTTTATTTTTATCTTATTTCTTGTATGAACGATGAATTAATTTTATCATTTGAAAGTTAAACAAGTACTTCAAATGCTAGTGCCGTAATGAACAGGAGACGTCCTCTTCAAGAGCATCGTAAACATAAGAGGGCCATCTCTTATGAAACCCTCACATTAAAGGGTTGATTTCGGAAGAGTTTATGCCCAGAATCCAAATGCTCTCGGGGAGAAATACACCCAAAGCCTTGCATAATTCGACGCAAAGAGCAAAAGTTGCGCAAATACTTAAACAAAAAAGTACAAAGAGAAAAACTTGCATAATACTTGAACAAAAAAGCATATCTATTTATAGCAAACATGCCAAGAAGCATGAATAAAAAAGTATAGAAAAGAAAGCAAAAGGCTAAACTATTGCACCCCTGGAATCCGGAGGAAGAGAAGCATCTGCGCCCCCAGGAGAACTGGGTGGATCTACCGCCGGTTCAATATCTTGTCCTTCAGCATCATCACCTTCCGGTTCTTTTTTAGTTTCAGAGAACTCGGAACCAGAACCAAAAGAGTCGGTAGCATCGGGCTGGACCGGGAGACCCCATTGGCAGTTGACTCCAGCTCGTGGGCTTTAGCGATTTCGGCATCAAATTCAATGACGCCCACTTTGGCCTCTTCCAAGGTTTTTCTCCTCATGCTATACACAGAATACATTTTTTCAACAATGAGGGAATCTGCTCGGCATTGAAGTTCTTCCTTAAGAAGGTCAACCTCGGTCGAAAGATGATCCCGCTCAGATCTAGCGGCCTAGAGGTTGACATCAAGGTCATGAACAGTAGAGTTAAAAACTCTATTTTGCTCTATGTCTCTCTTATGCCTCTCTTTCAACTGGGCATACTTCTCCTGAGCATCAACAACTTCTTCAATTTTGGAGTTCAAGGCCGCCTCCAAATTATTCAATCTTTCAGCAGAGGTGGCCTCGCAAATCGGATGCAGCAAGAACGACATTGTAACCTCAACCTATTTTGCTCTAACTTCTTCAAATTGTACCCTTAGCTCGGTGGTCTCTTGGCTAAGGGTCACTACCTCTTCCTCACTTTTCTGCAACCGAGCCTCTAATTCAGCAGCCTTAGCAGCTCGTGCTTCTAGTTCCGGGAGGCGGACATCAATCTGATCCTGCTCGGCCAATAACTGATCCCACGCTGAGGTTAGTTTTCTTTATCAAGGATCAATCACTGAAGACTCTCGGAAGCAAGGAAGTTAGCCTGCAAAATAGAAGTACAAATTAAAAACCCTGCCACAATATAGATAAAAGAAATAACGGAAGGAACAAAGATCGTACAAATTAACTGAGAGTTAGCATCTTCCACTATATCTAACTCCCCAGAGCGCCGGGACATCATCCTCGATTTGAGTAACTAACCCAACAGATTGAGCCTTATGTTGAGCTGATGAAGGTTGTCGTCTTCTATGTAGAGAAGCCCCCTCATCACTGGCTCCTCCATCATCGTCGATCACCACGGTGTCTACGGCCGGCTCAGGCATGACGCTCATTACCGCAAGACCCACGGTTGGCTTAGGCGCGTCACTCTTTGCCTTTAGTTTTACCCCCGCCCGCGGGGAACGATGCCTCTTTGGTTGCTTGTTCTCCAGCCGGGGACTCCAAGAAGAAGCAGTTGCACCAGAAGCAGTCCCGATGATATCTATTCGGGTAAAAGCATCTTGCAGCAACCTCGCCGTATCGGCCGGACTAGCTAAAATGTCTTACTCGGGGACGGTAACAGACCCCTGTGGTAGACCTAAATTCAACAGGAGAGAAAGGTTAACCAACTTTCCTTTACGAAAGGTAAAAACAAGATGCGTTCAACTTACTATGATTTTTGGCCTTCCACCCGTATTTGAGGCCCAGTTCTTTCCATGGGCGGGTCTCGGGTGTGGTAATATCCAGAATCCTCCGGACCCACTGGTCCAAGCCTTCGATCCTTGAAGGTGTCCATCGAGTTGTTGAGATAACAAGAAAGAAGATAAGAAATGGCGTGAACAATTCTTAATCATAGAAAAGGGTAGATTTCAAACTTACGTGTACGATTCCAAAATTCAGGAAAGGATGGAGTCGTGGCCGGGATGATGTCCTTGGTGGAAACTACAACGAAATGCTCCATCCACCCATGGTCGTTGTCATCATCCATGTTGGTGAGCAAAGCATGGTGACCAAATTTGCTGAAGTTTGTCATTCCCCCACGAAAAATCTTGGTGGAATAGAGGTTCGTCAGCCGAGCTAGGGAAAGCTCTTCCCCCGTCTTCTGGAATAGCCACCGAAGACATGCTACTATCCGCCACACGGAAAGGCTCACCGGTGCCAGACATACTTGGAAGCAAAAGCAAAACTCCAAGATAACGGAGTGAAGCCCCCTGCTCAACGAAAACTGGCACAAAGTAAAGAGGTATGTGTAAACGTACGTAAAATCCTTCTTGGATAAGGTTAACCGCTCCGCTAGGTCAAGCAATGATGTTCAAATCCTGACAACCATAGTCTTCCTTTAAAACACGAATGCTAGAAAGGCGAATGGAAGAAGGATATACGCCAACAGCCCAAGTGCAGAAGTTAGCAGATGGGAACTTCTCTTCGAAGTCCTTAGTTGTAATAAGCTTTCTGGGAATACTGATGCTCACCGTGGGAGGAGAATCATCATCAACACCTTCTTTATTTTTCAAAGCACTGGAATTTTTAGAAGAAGAGGCCATTGTTGTCAGAAGATAATAAGGGTTTTTTCTAAGAAGATAAAGGTTAGAGGAATTTGAGTAAAGAGAGTTTGGAAAATTATGAAGTATAAAAAGGAGAGGGTTGATGCGCATAAGTAAAGGAATATGTGGCTAAAATCGTGGCCATAATTACCTCGATAACCAGCAAAAGTGTTGCTAAATTGTAGGATGACGCGTGATCGGGGCGTTAAATGTGGAGAGACGTGTGTCTAATCAACCGTCAGAAACGTTTCAGATGGGGTCATAGAATTTCCCTCCAAGAAAGATATCTTTACTAACTTCCCGGTGACATAAGGTTATGCCACCGGAAAGAAGGGGGACTATCTGTATAGGGTAAAATATATTCATATTAAGCGACACGGGGAGCCAAAGACAGAAGTCGACCAGGTCCGAAGGCAACGATCTTGTTTGTTCCCGAAGAGAGTGGTGTTCATAAAGGTGAAATAAATGACTACCACCCAGTAGCATTTAATGGAGAATATATTATAGCATTAAGTAGATAGTACATTATAGAGAATATGGCATTCACTGCCTACTGTTACATATTTTTCAATGGTCCTCATAATTGTCATTTAAGAAGGGCTTGACCCTAGGACCTTGTTCCCTAGGCACCACTATAAATAGAGAACTCAACAACCATTGTAAGGGGACGAATTTTCTGACAAGCTAGTACTATACTTTGCTCAAAAGCTTAATTCTATTTTATCCTCTTACTAATTAATATTGTTCTTACTGCCTCCGAAAGCTTTGTCCCCGGAACCGAAATTTCTGCTATTTTATTTCAATTTCAAGGCTAAGACTTACTTTCTTGTTTAACTCATTTATCATTTTAGGATCAGATCAATTCACTTATCTATAAATCACGTATAAATTTATATGTACTGTTTTACGGGTAAACAAGATTCCATGGAGATACCCGTTAAACCTTTTACTTACCGTGGTTCTTATAAACAACAAATTTTATATGAAGGGGAAAACCTTTTTTGTAAAAATTATGGAAGATTAGGTAACAACCCCCTTAAATGTCAATACTCTAGACTACAACCTCCCATAGATAATTCTCTAAGGGTCAGTTCCAGCTCTAGTACACAAGACATGATGAAGGGGAATAGAAGACAATATCATTCACTAAGAAAAAGATAGGTACACGTCCTACAACAACAAGAAATTCTCCAGCAACAGGCATTGATGCAGACACAAGTAAGTATCTTAACACTCAGAATATAAGATATAATGAAAAAGAGTCTGTTAAATTTTCTGTTAAACTCTTCGAAAAATTCCTTAGATACCACTGACCAGTTTGCTCATCTAGCTAATTTGCCCGTAGTTTGGAATGAAACAGCTAATCCACCACTGGAAAGTCTAGATATTAATCAGCGCATACAAACTACAATGGACAATTCCAACAATTTTAACTTACACGTGGATTACCCAAGAGAAGCCTTGTTAATGGAGCCACAATCATTGGAATTAATATTTTAATACAAAATAAATCGAACACCAGTAATGTCACGACCCAAAATCCACTATAGGTCGTGATGACGCCAAACACCGCTGTCAGGCAAGCCAAACGGTGCTTAATCAACTTAGTTACTCATTTTATTATTTTTGAAATCATGAATCCCATTAAATAAGTAGAGTAAGGTCTGGTACTCGCAGAAAACCCGTCATTTTTATTTTCAACTTCCGTATAAAATATAAATTACAAGGTGAAAAGATAATAATTGCGTGAACTACAATAATGAACATCTAGTAGGAACTCCCAAAACCCGGTGTCACAAGTGCATGAGCATATACTAAGGAGTACAATAATAATACAACATCTTTCTAGAATACAAGTTAGACAGGAGAATATAAATAACTCTGATGGAGACTCTGTATGCTGTGGATCGAAACATGGAATACAGCTCACCGTAAAGTTCCCGCAACAGCCGTGCCTTTGCGCCCAAAAGACCACCAAACATATATATATATATATATATATATATATATATATATATATATACACACACACACTTCAAAAATGTGCAGCAAGTGTAGCTTGAGTACGTAAATCAACGCGTACCCAGTAAGTATCTAGCCTAACCCTGGAGAAATATTGACGAGGGGTCGACATCGACACTTACTAGTGGTCTAATAAATCAAATACAATAGGAAGTAAACAAATTATACGGCAGTGTAATAAACAGTATAAACAAATATATGTGCATGGTATGATCCTCCTATGAACAGTAAACTCAAGCTCTCAATTATCAATTACCTCCTCAACCGGAGTATATATGAAATGTACCTCACCAGATAGGTCGTCACAACTCAAATCATAAAAACGCACGGATACGCTGGTTTTTTGTCAAATATTACGCACGACGCTCCCGAGGCGAACGACCCGATCCCATAAGAGTATTTTATAAAAAATGTCGAGGCGTACGGCCCGATCCTATAATAATGTGTACACTGCCGAGGATCGAACGACATGAACCATAGATGCATCTATTATACTGCCGAGGTGAACGACCCTCTCCCATAAGAGTGTGGTACATAGTCCTGCCGAGGCGAACGACCCGATCCCATTAGAATAAGAAGCTTTAACGGGTCCTTGATCCCACTCACGATTACATATGTGGGTTATGAGATTTAAGGAAAATTTAGCAATAAATACGCACAACGCGGGAGAAATTCATAAGGGAAGCACAAATTATTCTACGGATTATCAAGTAGCTCGTCACATCTCTACAATAGCGAGTCTATCACCCTATGCAAGTCTAGTCTCAAGTCGTAATGCGAAATAAAGGAATTAAACGAGCAAAGATAACTCAAATAATACAATTATAGCATGGCGTGAACCTAAGTCTACCGGACCAAATCAGAAATTTTAGCATACGTACGGACACTTGTCACCTCATACGTGCGTGGATCCCACAACATGTAACACATAAGAATATAACACCTACGAGGTAAATTCTCCCTCACAGGGTTAGATAGGAGACTTACCTCGCTCCGAGGTTCCATAACAAGCTCGAATGCCTTTCTAGCACCTCAAACCAAATGCCCATCGATCCGAAACTAGTAAACCAATCATGAAAACCAATAAAAATATACTCTAACATCATAAATAATTAACTTATAACACTTCCTAACTCTGCTCGAAAAGTCAACCCTCGGGCCCACGTGCCCAAAAGCCGCGTTCGCATAAGGAAAAATCCCTAGTCCATCATTCCTTCTCCGTGCTCGCGGTTCCGAAGTCGTGATCGCGTAGCACAAACCAGCAGCCTCCCAAATTCCTTCTTTGCGATCGCGTACATCACCTCATGATCGCGATGCACAACAACAGCAACAACAACCAGCAGCATCCAAAGCACCCAAACTTGGTCCGAAACTATCCCAAAACACACCCGAGGCCCCCGAGACCCTGTCCAAATACACTAACCAGTCCCAAAATATAACACGAACCTGCTCGAGGCCTCAAATCATACCAAACAATATCAAAACTATGAATCGTCGATCGAAACCTTTCTTTAAACTTTCAAACTTCCAAACTTCGACGAACGCGTCTGAATCATATCAAAACAATCCGGAATGACACCAAACTTTACGTATAAGTCACAAATCACGATACGAACCTATTCTAGGGCTCGGAACCCCAAACGGACATCGATATCACCAAAGTTTACCTCAAACCAAACTTAAAAAAATTTTAAAACCTTTAAAATATCAACTTTCCACAATAAGCGCTGAAATGCTTCCGGACGACCCGATACTCAACTTGAACATACGCCCAAGTACGAAATCATCATACGAACCTATTGGAATCTTCAAATCTTGATTCCGAGGTCGTTTACTCAAAATTCAAATCTTAGTCAATTCATCCAACTTAAAGCTTTTGAAATTAGAATTTTCCATCCGAATCAACTCCGAACTTCTCGAAATTCAACCCCGACCACGCGTACAAATCATAATACATGAATTGAAACTACTCAAGGACTCAAACCGCCTAACGATGCACTAGAGCTCAAAACGGCCGGTGGGGTCGTTACAAGTAATAATTTTTAAAAGAATTTAATTTCTAAATCCTCCAATACCCCCAACCATACTAACATAGCTCCTCTAACTCAATAATTTGATGCTCCTAGTAATCTCTTCTATGTGCATCTGGCTAAACATGAAGATCAAGACTACCAAGTGTCCAAAACTATAGACCATGTAGCACATGACATATCCACCAAGGATATTATTAAAAACCATACGCCACTCCAATCAAACTCCATGCAATTAGAATCTATTGTGATATGAAGAAACTCTAGTTCTTCATTATTATCCTCTACCTCAAAGTAAGATAATGCCAAGATTCCCATTTAAGGAGGAGATACAGGCTTGTGCATGTCCTCCACCAACACATGAACTAAAACATGGACAATCTACCACTTCCTCCACAGTTACTAAATCAATATCTATTCTTCACATCACTCTCCCGCTCCACAAAACTACCAACCAAACTCCTGGCTAGAAGTGGGTCTATTAGGCTATGCCATCACCTTCAATATGGCCAAGAGATGATAATAATCATCCAAAACACACATTATCTAGCTCAACTAATTCGGAAGGGATACACCTGGCCATGAAAAACTACACGAACCAGATGTGGATCAACAACATATTCCATCCTATAGCCCCCACTATGAACCACGCTCTGATACAAACAATGCTAAGGCAATGCAACCTCCTGCAGAATACTAACCCACACATTCCCCTAAACATACAAACTTTCGCGGTCGTTAGATTGTGTGGCAATGTTAGCAGAAAAGAGGATAAAATGGAAGGTTTTTTTCAAAATCTATGTCGGAATTGACCAGTGCAAATACAATCATTGATGGTGGGAGTTTGGATACGATAGCGTACATGGAGATGGTAGATCACCTTCCCTTCTTTTCCCAAGGGAGATCACCCATCTAAACCCAATATTCATGCCCTAGAGTCTGCATGCAAACCAGGATCAAGTACAACCTACAAACAACATTTCAGTCCACATGGATCCCAATCCCCAATACAATGCCTAAGAATAAGATCAAAATCCAGTAGGGGTAGAAGAACAACACCCACCTCAAGGTATGGAACTGAGTGTGGAGTTTTTAATCCTAAACGAGGTAAAAATACTTCTCTTTCCAGAAATATGGAGCAAGAAATACATCTCCAGTTGTCCCATTACAATGTACAAGTGCTCCATGCACATAAGTCCACCTCAGGATCCGAGTGGGGAAAAACAAGAAGTGATACTAGTACCATCTCTGAGAAGGAACCACAACAATACTGTGGAAATAGAATCGAACTCCAACCACCAACAACAATGAATAAAGCCACTAGCATCATTTTATGGAATGTTCGAGGAGAAAATAATGACTTTCGTAGAAATTTCAGGGAGCTCATTGACACCCACAGGCCATGCATGTTGGCCCTACTAGAAACTAGGATGACTGCCCATGCATTTTTTCTCAAAGACTTTAACTTCTCAGAAAAGATAAAGGTTCCTGCTGAGGGGCAAGCTGGAGGTATGACCATTTTATATGACCACAACCTCATCATTGTCCAACACTTCACTAGAAGAGGTCAAGAAATTCATGCATTGCTAGAGGTATTACCCTTTAAATCCTATTGGCTTTTTAGCTCTATTTATGCTATCTCTAAGACAAACAATAGAGATATTATGTGGGATAATATCATATCCATCTCAAAAAATTACAAAGGTCCTTTCGATGATAGGAGAAGACTTCAATGACATTGACTCATATGAGAAATTAGGAGGGAGACCTATAAGTTTTACTAGGTCTTCTAAATTACGGAATTATATCAATAAATGTAATCTACTAGATCTAGTTTTTAAAGAGTGCAAATTTACGTGGTCTAATCATAGGAAAAGGAATAAAGGATTGATCATGGAAAGGCTAGACCGTGCTTTTGCTAATGAAGAGTGGTTACAAATATTTTCTAATGCCACAGTCACCCATCTACCTAAAACCTATTCATACCACAACCCTATCTTAGTCAAATTAAATAATATTTGCCATAATTCTATGAGACCATTTAGACTCGAAAGTATTTGGTGCTCCCACCCGGAGTTTACTAATATTGTTACCTCCAATTGGCAAAATAATAATTTTTTAGATGCTATCAAAAAATTTATCAACAACATTCAAATCTTGGGTAAATCCACGTTTGGTAGTATATTCATAAATAAAATAAGGATCTTAGCTTGTTTCAATGGTATTCAAAACTCTATTAACTATGGCCATAACTAGTTTTTACAAAGCCTTGAACAAACTCTTATAAAAGATTACAATAATTTACTAAAATTAAAAGAAATTTATTGGAAGCTTAGATCCCGCATTTCTTGGCTCAACAAAGGGGATGCAAACACTATATATTTTCATATTCTTGCTTCTAATAGAAAAAGACAAAATCATATTAGCTTTTTTTAAAAATGAGCATGATTGTTGGGTAGATAACCATAATTATCTCCTAAAATACACCCACAATCATTTCCATATCATGTTTACAACAAACTATCAATAATCTAATTAGCTTAGTATCCGAACAAGATTCACTATCTTTGATAATCTAGACCTACCAGCGCTAGATAAATTGCTCCTTGATAGTGAAATAAATTCGGCTATATTCTCTTTTAAACCATTCAAGGCACCTGGGCCAGACGGTTTACACCCCTTCTTTTTCCAGAAATATCGGCATATTGTAGGTGGATATGTTCGTACTTTTTCTCCTAAGATCTTCAATAATCATTTTATCCCTCCGAAGATCAATGGCACTTACTTGTGTTTAATTCCTAAATTCCCTAATGCTAACAATCTATACAACTTCCGACTCATTTGTATTTGCAATACTATTTACAAAACTATCACCAAAATCATAGCTAACAAACTTAAACCTTTTCTAATAAACTTATAAGCCCCTACCAATCTAGCTTTATGAAAAGCAGGAGGGCTAGTGACAACCATATTGTCATTCAGAAAATCATAAATAATTTCAGTAAGCTAGTGGTAAAAATGAAAGTATGTTGCTCAAAATAGACTTAGAAAAAGCATTTGATAGACTAAAATGACCCTTTATCTATAAAATGCTACTATTTTTTAAATCCCCTCCCCCCCCCCCAAGATTTCTAAACTGATCATGCCATGCATTACTACGAGTACCACTGTTGTCCTTGTCAGTGGCTCTAAAATAGATTTCTTTTATCCTAATAGAGGCATTAGACAAGGAGACCCCATGTCCTCCGATATTTCTATCATATGTATGGAAATGCTCTCTAGATATATCAATCACCAAGTAGATATCACGCAATGGAATCTCATTAAAATATTTCCTACTATCTCCTATTTATGTTTTGCAAACGACCTTATTTTAATTGGGGGGGGGGAGGGGGGAGGGGAACTACCCCTTAGGAATTACTCACAATCTATGATGGTCTTGAATTGTTTTGTGAAATGTCTGGACAAAATATTAACCATACAAAGTCAAAAATTATTTTCTCAAAAAATTATTCTAAAGATTGTATTAGTAACATCTCCTATTTCTTTGGTTTTAAGAGTAGTGGCTCCTGTTGACGGTCAATTTTGACCATCCCTTTTAAAATTAGTTTACTCATTCTTAATAAATTACAATGAATGTTTTGAAAATATTTTCTATCAATAAATACCTATTTCTACAAATTAATTCAGTATTAGTTTTTGAAATTAATCATTTGATCTTAGTATTATGTAATTACAAATATATTTACTACATTAGGATTATTAAAATAATTTCTATGCGTAAGTTCTATAATGTCCTAGTGAAGTTCTATAATAAATTTCTATGCGTAAGTTCTATAATAAACTCAATACATTACTTCTTAAAATAGTTAATTAGTTTACTATTTCAATAATTCAAAATTAATGTCCTAGTGAAGTTATTTTCAAATAATCAATTAATTGTAATAATTAATAGTATTTGATAATTTACAATTTTACTATATTTTGTTGAAAATAATTAAGTTTATTTAAATTAATTCCAAAAGGGATAAAGACCAAAGGCTATGATTGCAATTCCTTAACTAATTACCAAGTGGCTACCATTTAAATAATTTTTTAGCCCAAATACAAGGCCCAATTCGGACCTGACCTAGTCCAAACACTCATCTCATTTTCCACCTTGGTGATTCGCGACACCCTGTCTTAGCCAATGAGAGCGCGCCACATCACTCGCATCACTAACTCACAGAACAAACACAAAGTCATCTAGGCCGTTCATTTTTTAATCAACAACCCACGATTTTCACTCCATTTTCTCTTTAATTACTAAACACTCAGACCTCCTCCTCGATCTTTTCAAATTAAAGGTGAGTCTAGGACGTTTGCTGGCCTCAATGTTGACATTTAACACCCAGAGGTCAAATACAATGACCTCTGGGTATTAGGGTTTTGACCAACGGTCCCTCGCACCTCATCGATTAGCTTCTCTCTTCTCAGGTAAATCCCTAAGCAATTTTCACTCTATTTCTTTAGGATTTCACTCAATCTTGCTATCATCATCAAACTTTCGTCACTTTTCACTATTATTTTGAATCTATTGAAACCTAGAGACTTAATGGCACTATAAATAGAGCCTTTAATGTTCTCACCAAACACATAACAAACAACATGAACCAACCACCTAACACTGAAGAGAAACAGACATACAAGTACTAAGAAGTTTAGGATTCCAAGCCTTAGGTCTTCTTACTATTTTTTTTCTTTTGCTGAATACTATCGATGGTCTAAACTTGGAGTTCATGGGGTTTTAAGCGACTGAAAGAGATCTCATTTGGTCCGCTGCTCGCAAAAAGGTTAGCACATCTCTCATTCTTCTCTTTTGTTCGTTTTTTAATGCTACAATCATGCTAACTAGATTCTGAGTACTACAATTGCTATATGGTGTTCAGTATGTTAATGTTTATGTTTTGTCAGTTTAATATATGTTTGTGATTAGTTGTCTTGCTATGAGTCTTTAATCAATGATTGATTAAATCATTAATTAATTTTTGCTGATCTCAGTTCCTAAGTTTCTAACAGTCTACACGTTTAAGTTATTATATGTTCATGTTCACATGAACCTCATAGCTTTTATTGGCCTACAGTAACATTTATCCTTGCAAGTTGCATCTCTGTAGTTTGTGAGTTTTTAAAGTTGAACTTATTATCTGATAACTATGATTGAATGAATTTGAAGGTTTTAAGTTTGTATCTTCTATCCTTTAAACTTTAAGTAGGAACTCTAAGAGTTTATATGCTATCTTCTCTACTTATGTCTGTTAGACTGTTTCTGAGTTGCCACTATGGTCTCTCATTTTGCTTGTTGTTGTTGTTGACCTAATCTTGTTTGAACTAAACCTCTCCTCTCTTCTCCCAGTAATCCTATTGTACACATCTGTTAAAGCTATGTTATCTTTCCTCATCATGTGATCATGATCCTGTTTCTTTCTCTTTGATTTAAAGACTGATAATTGGTTATACTGAACTTAACTATTTTCTTGATTAGTAAACACCCTCAGCAGCATGCTTACTTGGTATCATATCTCCTATCTTTTATCTTTAGGGATGTCATTGATCTTTGAAAAGCTGACATGCATTTTGTCTTTTAGAAGGACTTAGTTACTCTACCCTAGTTAAGTGATAACTTGTAAAAAAGAAGCATGATCATCTTTGTATTCGTGTACTAACCCAGATTTAAGTTTGAGTTGAACATGTTCCAATGCAATACCTTCCCTTTATCTCTAATTCTTTCCCCTCATGTTATGCTTAATCCAATTCTATAAATGTGTAAGGTTTTCCTTGTCTACATAAGATCATTACTGCATTTAAAGTGTTTAAGTTAACTACTGTATATTATTACTTAGTTCTTGATTATATATCTTGTCCAAAACTACCTTATTCCTTGTTCTCCTCCTAACTTTAAAACCAAATCCAATCCTAAGCCTCATAAAGATCCTTGTTGATACTCTCTGAACTTAATGATTTGTTTGAAGCTAATACCATTAGGAGTATGATGCTTAGGGATTCCCTGTAGTAGTCTGTAAATTTGTGGACCTATTGAGAAATTTGATCATGTCCTAGATATCTTAGAAGCCTCTGTATATGCTGAGTTGATCATGTCTTAGATATCTTACGACAAGTTGAATCATGTCTTGACTAGTGCAAAATAGGGTGCAACAATATGGCGACTCTGCTAGGGATATCACACTTAGGTTTTGACCTTAGTAGACTTTGACTAATTTGTCCTCTAGATTTATTTATGCCTTGCTTTTATTATAGTTAAAATTGCAGCTACATGCTTACATGTTTTATTCGCTCTTTATAATTATTTGCTCTTTATGATCACTATGCTTATTGCTGCTACACCTTAGTTTGTTACTGCTTTATACACACTGACATCATATTTCTTCTAATCGAATCTTGACCGTACACTATCACACACAATGGCACGCGAGGGTTGTCTTTTACACCCCTCCGAACCTTCTTTTCAAAACTCTCTAGTTTCAGAGAATAGCTTTGTCAGGTCAACTGACATAACTTATCGCAGCCTTCAGTCCAATTCAAAAGTAAAAAACACTCTACTCTAGTAAAATAGGTCATACTGCATAAACCTTAGGTGAGTTGGTCCCTGGTACTGACACAGAATTAGGAAAGCCACCATGATGTCAACGGGTCATGCACCCAACGACATAACTTCTTTAGAAAGACAAACAAACACGACAAGACAATTAAGGATCCAAAGCAAACACTTACCCAAATATCTTTCTTTTACCCACCTCAGAAAATAGAAATCAACCAAAACATCTCTAAAATCAGCATAGTAATGGGAGCACCACATAAGTCAAAATAGTGGTGGAAGAATATTTGTCGGGAACATTAAGATGAGGTTCGGACGCACCTGGGGTCACTAACTGCATTGATGAACATACGAGTAGATAGGGTGCTCACTCGCATATTGATAGAAGTTTGGGATCCAACTAAGGTAGTGTTCAAATTTGCCGACTGTGAGTTATTACCAACATTGGAAGGAGTAACAAATTTCACGGAGCTGTTGTTCAATGGAAGAAAGCCAGTATTGCTAGTTACTATGCCCGGTTATCGGTTCTTGGATGATTTGGGTCTTACCAACAACAAAAGCCTCAGAAGTATCGAGGACGGATGGGTGAGCCTCGACCAGATGTTCGACAGGTTTAGGCGATGTGAAAGCTACAAATGGTATTCAGGAGAGTTTCAATATAACCATTCGACGTGGGAGAGTCTCAAGCCTATCACTTTCACAATGGCACTGTTGGGATTATTGGTCTTCCCACAGCGAAGGGGCCGTATCAACATCAACCTGCTACTAGTGGTCCTGGCTACCTTCCGCGGCAATCTTCAAGCTACTTTGGTGTTGATGGTGTTAGCTGAGATGCTGAGAGCATTGTTCGTATGTGCACGAGGATATAATTTCTTTAAGGGTTGTAATTTGCTGCTTTAGATCTGGGATACTGAACACTTCGTCCAGCGAGAGGCCACCATCGACTACTTCGTAGGTGTCAGCAATATGATCTGCAACCACAATGAAAGAATGAAACACTGGATCTCCCCACATGGGCAAGAAAAATGGAGGGAAACACTGACCAATCTAATAGGAGAATGGATCAACTAGAAACTCTCTTGGTTAGGTGGAAGGGCAATCTTGAGGACTCCTCAGAAATACTTCATTAAGTTGATCGGACTGGAGGCATTCAACTATACTCACCCCTGCGGGTCCCCGGGCAATTTGGGATGATCCAAGATGTGCCTCTGTGGACAAGGACATCACTATACGAAGATGACTACAATGTCCAGATTCCAATTCCCAAGATAAGGAGAGTGCAAGAAGAGTGGAATGACCTGGTAATAATGACTATGGGTCAAAACTCATGGTGTATTCCCGAGTACTACGTCTAGATTAACGAAAAAGAAGAACTGGCCCGCCCAAGCAGAGAGAGTATAGCCCGGTTAGAGGACATAGTGGTTGCTTTGCAGATTTACCATGAGATCTTGTTGCATTATCTTGTGACCACTTCAATGCATCGTCAACTGGTCCCAGGATCCATTGACCACATGTTGCCATCTGCTGAAGATGATCATCGGGTAGTGGAGTGCATTCTGGTAAAGTCAAGTACAGAGCCAGAAGAAGATCCGGAGGAGGATCCGAAAGAGGAGCCAGAAGAAGAGAAGGACATGGGAAACGACTTAGGGGATGGTTACTAGAGTTGGTTGATTTTCCCTCTTTCCTACTTTATACCTTTATCCCTAGTTTTCTCTTTTACTTTCCAAAAAAGGCAAATTATACAAGACCATGCATTTTTAAGAAACAATGATGTACCCTTGTTCCCACTTGTATCAGTCTAAATTATCAATGAAAACAAATTGCTTCGGTTCTAAATGTGTCTAATCTAAATATCTCTCAAATATCTGTGAATTAGGCCTACCTCCGGCAATGAGAAGTCCCCGCGAATTCTAGGAATGCGCTAGCTCTAATGCACAGATTATCTGCTCTATGTGATTTCCTGCTCATATAAATAAAGAAATTGACTCTTGCTTCTTCTTTTTTCCTTCTTATTATTTTCTTTTTCTTTATTATTACCCCAAAAGGAAAGAAAGTTGGTTTGTGTCGATCAAAATTGGCAGAACCACCATACAATCTAAGGTCAAGGGAAAAGATGTCAGTCGCAGAAGACCCAACTGAACATGCTCTGTTCATAGCCGACAGCCCGAGGCGATCAGGGGAAAAAGACAACACTAGTAATGATGAACACGTGGCCAGGATGGACCAGGAAATGGAGTCCTTAAGGGAGGAGGTACATCATATTAGAGAACTGGCGCACCTGGCCATGACAACACTTCATCAGCCACCTAGATTCCCTTCTTTGGATTCACTTCCAGATCATGTTCCTTCCACATCACGCCAAAATAACAATACCCCAACTTCAACCCCCACCACTCAAGTCATACCTCTAGTAACCCCCCTCTAACTCACAAAATCCCCCTATTCACACTCCTTATGTACCACAATACACTTAGACATCACAGAACCCGCCTATTACCACTAATACAACTACCCCTCCTCGTGGCATAGTCACTTTCACCACTAACCAGCACATACATGTGGCATATGCCGCCACCCATGAGTGGTACGTTCCCCCTATATATGCCATTTCTAAACCTACCTTTACAGCACTTATCATGGTCAGGGTGACTTCTGAGATTGACTAATACGCCGCGATGGAGAGAGAAGTGAGGCGTAAGGAAGAAGAGTCAGTATCTGAGCAGTTGCAAATATTGTGAAGGCAAATGAAGAGTCTCCAAATTGCCTAGGCAAGTGATAGTTTTGACTACGAGGATTTGTGTATTTATCCAGATGTGGATATGCCAGCAGGGTAGAAACCCCCAAAGTTCGATATCTTCGACGGGACGGGGAACCCTCACGCACATTTGAGGGCATATTGTGAAACGTTAGTCAGAGTGGGAAGGAACGAGAAGCTAATGATGAAATTATTTATAAGAAGTTTGACGGGAGAAGAACTCACCTGGTATACCCGATAGGATTCGCAAAATTTGAGAACTTGGCAAGATGTGGCGGAGGACATTATGAATCATTTTTGGTTCAATACAGAGATCACTCCTGATCGGTTCGTAGTGGGAACCTGCAGAAAAAAAACCATCTGAGTCATTCCAAGAGTATGCACGACGTTGGAGGTCAGAGGCTGCCAGGGCGCAACCTCCGCTGGATGACAGTGAACTAACCAAGTATTTCATTAGAGCTAAAGAGGGAATATACTTTGAAAAGATGATCGGAATGATGGGACAGAAATTTCCCCGAGCTGGTCAAGATGAGAGATTTCTTAGAAGAGGGCATAAAATATGGTAAAGTACAATCCATGGAAACACTGCAAGCGGCAAGTAAGGCCATCCAGTCAGGGTCAATCAGTAGCGAAAAGAAGAATAAAGAGGAGGTCTCAACAGTCGTCCCTTACTACCAACCCAACCCACCTCACAGAAGCACCTCTTATTCCCCAAACAACCACTCACCACCACCCACTTACGCTCCAGTCTATAATACCTAGCCATATTACCACCCTCAAACACAATATAACCCTCCTCGAGCCAACAACAACCAAACCCCACAACGAACAAATGCTCCTGTCCAAACCACTACTCATCAGAACCGACCTGCTTATGGACCACGCCCTTGTCCAAACTTTAAAGAGAGTGGTCCTAGAACTAATACCCCGATTGCTGAATCTCTAGCTCAATCGTTCGAAAAGTTGAGAAGATTAGGGTTGATACACCCAATCGAGGGAAGGGTTCCTGAACATCCCTCCATATATTTCGATGCCACTAAAATATGCGTGCATCATTCCAATGTACCTGGGCACGATACTGATTATTGTTTCAAGTTGAAAAATGAAATTAAAACCCTGATCAAGAGCGGAGTCATTCAGTGCACTAAGGCACCACCTAAAATGAATCGCAACACACTGCTAAATCATCGAAACCAGGGAGCTAACATGATCACATTAGACAAAGAATATGACCTAAAGGGAACAATTGTTATTATAGGGAATGCAGAAGATGCAAGGATCCCTCCTCAAAAGGCTCCAGTCATTACAGTACAACTAAGGCTACACTGATGGTTCAAACCTATCCACAGCAAACTGTCGATGCTGCTTGAGACGAAGAAGATCGGGAATACAAAATCATCCTACGGATATACCAGCAAAACGAAAAGGCCAAAATGACATACTATGTTGTAGCCCATGGTATGACTAGTTCTATAAGATGCTACGCCCTTGAAAATGTCAATCAAGGAAATCCGGGGAGGGAACAAATTCCAAGGAGGAACATAACAGACCCAGAAGCCGATGAGTTTTGAAAAATAATTTCAAGCAAAGAGTATTTTGTGGAAGAGCAGTTGAAAAAAACTCCAGAACAGATATCTATCATGGATCTATTAATGAGTTTGACAATAGGGAAAATAATCGAAGCAAACATGATCACTTTCAGAAGAGACGAACTTCCTGTCAAAGACGCAAGTCACAACAAGGCTCTTCACATCACTATTAAATGCGGGGACAAAGTGGTGTCCCAGGTGCTGGTCGATGGAGGGTCAGGAGTCAACATTTGTCCGCTCTTCACCCTGTGGGAGTTAGGAATTCATTTGAGGGAAGTAAAGGAAAATCACGTAAGGGTGAGAGCCTTTGATGGTTCACAAAAGGATGTTATTGGAAAATTTTATCTAGCTTTGCAAATTGGACCGGTCGATTTTCAGGTGTTGTTCTAAGTGATGTTCATCTCCACTTTCTACAATTTGCTGCTAAGCACGCCCTGGATACATATGGCAGGGGCCGTGCCGTCTACTTTGCACCAATGCATAAAATTCGAGTGGGGATGCTAAGAGATCGTGGTTCATGGCGAGTGGGGTCACTCCGCCTATTTGGACTATGTTGTCCCATTTATTGAAGGGCTGGACGGAGTTACCTTCCATGTTGTGAAAATCATGCAGACTACTGAGATGGAGAAGACTGAATAAAATTTGGGAAATCAGTCGCCGTATAAATCCAATATGGCTATGAGGGAGATGATAAAATATGGATACAGGACAGGAACATGGTTGGGAACCAAGTCAGATGGAATCACAAAGCCCATTGAATATAATGGGCAAAAAGGAAGGGCTGGCATAGGATATCAGCCTCCGGAAGGAAAAGCTCGCATCGTTAGTTGTGGGAAAAAGATTTTTGTGCCAGAGCATGTTGCATGTCCGGGACAGAGTTCAGTACCCGAAGATGATATCATCGACGGGATGGGAAAGCTGTTCGTGAATATAGTTAAAGAATGCTGTAAAGGAACTGACATCAAGACACCGACTATCAAGGATACCGAACCAGGGGAAGAGCTGTAGAATTGGACCGCCAGTCCATCTTTGTTTTGCTGGGTGTCTTGGTAGTATTGAAATGTAAAAGTTTTCTTTTGAAAAGAGCACGGTCAATTGAGGCATGTACCGTATCTGTACCTTTTTGTCATTTGCCTCTTGTGAATGCTTAAGATGTTCCCCTTTTGATGAAATAAAAGAATCATTTTCCTAAATATCGCAACTTTATTTTATCGCTTTATTTATACTTAGTTTTTCTTTTCAGTAATCAAACAGAAAAAAACCGCGTTTCACAATTAAGACATGTAATGAAACCGCTGAGCGCAGCGACCCAGATTACGAGGAATATGATGATAGTATGATGCCAGACAATCTCCCGCAAGAGATCGAACAACTGGAGAGTCAAAAAAAGCCCAACCTCGAGGAAATGGAAGTGGTCAATCTTGGAAGCGAGGAAGATGTAAAAGAAATCATAATCAGCATTCACCTAGAAGCCGAGCAGAAGGGAAAATGGTTGAGATCCTCCGACAGTATGTCGATGTGTTCGCATGGTCTTATGATAACATGCCAGGACTAAGCACCGATATTGTCTTACATCGACTGCCCACTGACCGTAACAGGCCGCCGGTCAAGCAGAAGCCCACAAAGTTCAAACCTGATTTAAGTCTGAGGATAAAAGAAGAAGTGACCAAACAGATAGAAGCCAATGTAGTAAGGGTAACAAACTATCCAAGCTAGTTGGCAAAGATCGTCCCAGTGCCCAAGAAGGATGGAAAGATCAGAATATGTGTGGACTGCCGAGATCTCAACAAATCTAGTCTAAACGACGATTTCCTTCTGCCAAACATCCACATCCTCATCGACAACTGCACGAAGCATGAACTGCAGTCGTTTGTGGATTGTTTCGTCGGATACCATCAAATCTTAATACACAAGGAAGACGTAGAGAAGACAACTTTCACCACGCCTTGGGGAGTCTACTGTTATAGAGTTATGTCATTCGATCTCAAGAATACCGGCGCCAACTACATGAGGGCCATGACGACCCTTTTTCACGATATGATCCATAAGGAGATTAAAATGTATGTGGGTGACATCATCATAAAGTATCGAAATAGTTCAGAGCACTTGGACGACTTGAGGAAATGTTTTGAATGCCTGCGAAGGTACAGTTTGAAGTTGAACCCAGCAAATTGTGCGTTTAGAGTTCCCATTGGGAAACTATTGGGTTTCATTGTAAGCAGGAAGGGCATTATCAAGTAGATTTTATGAACAGTTTACTATATAGGTCGATTGCAGATAACACAAAGTCATTCCAGTCTGGTATAGTTTGATGAACAATATATTGAACAAGCACAAAATTATGCCAACTAAGTAGAGCTATGAACAATTTAACAAAGAAAAATTACCAGTTATGTTCGCCCATAAGTAAGTTATTACAAAAAGTGGCTAATTTATAAAATATTGCTAATAGTAACCAAATGCTACCCATAGCCAATTAGCTATTTGTAGCCAAAAAAAGGTCAATGTTTTTTTTTTTTTTTGAGTGGATATTGTTGGAATATATTAGGTACATCTTAAGGAGTTTGAATATCAGTTTTGGGATAAATTGGTAAAGTTTTGGGGTAGTTTGAATTGAAAATTCAAAGTAGAAGATTAACATGGAAAAACATAATATGTGTATGACATTGTGTATCATGTGTGTATCACATATGTGTCATATGTATATCAAATGTGTATCACATGTATATCTATGTATACCTGTATGTGAGATAGATGCATGATACATGTGTCGCAGAAGAATTTTTTAAACTCAATTTTATCTACAAATTTTGATACCAAAGCAGTCCAAATCACCTTCAATCTTGTTAAAAGTTTATATATTGCCTCATCTATATATTTTCAACGAATCACAACTCGAAAAAGATCCTTTTTTGCCTAATTTGTCTAATATTTTATATCATTGATAATGAATTTTGACTCCAAACTAGTCTATTTCGCCTTCAAACTTCGTCAAATTTTGTATATTGCCTCATCCATGTATTTTCAATGAATCGCAACAATACCTATTGAAGAAAAAAAATTTGCCTATAATTTTTGAATGTTGTATATCATTGGTAATTTTTATGTCTATTTTTTGTAGTATGACTAAAATGGCTAGTTGTTTGTAAATAGTGTCTTTTTTTTGTACATTCCCGTAAGATTCCCTTTAACAAATAGGTAAAATACAAATAACACAGAGTCACACCAATTTAGTAGAGTTTGGTAAGTAATTGAACAAGCACAAAATCATGCCACTTTGATGAACAATTTACAGAAAGATTGAGTAACTTTAGCATAAACTTTTCAATCCAGTAGAGAATCCTTGAAAGGTAATAATTATGTCCACCAGTCGAGGGTCGTTTTTAAATACCACCAATTACGGGGATATTCGGTTAAGACCAACTCCTTACGAGGCAATTCCTGTCATTCACCCCTAAGGTTATAACAAACGAATCTCGCCCAATTGAAGGGGTAAAGTACATAAATAACCCTCGAGTGGGTGGTCTTGAATTTTTTTTCCCCTTACCCTATGGACAGAACTTCAAGTTTAACAAGTGTTGCTCCTCGCCTGCCCTATAGACAACACTATTAACTTTTGACCTTGAAGTTCTGCCCATGAGACAAGCAGGGTCAAAAGTTAAAGATCACCCCAAAAAAGTGGCATATTTTTGCAATATTTTGCAATTGAAGTCTGCCGTTTTGTTGGGCTTCATTTGAGCCCGTAATTTGATCCGGTATTGTTTGCCAGTATCAGATGAGCTTTTGACTTTTTGTTGAGAAATAATGGATCCATTAGTTGATGATCCGTTTGGATTTGTCTCAAGATCCTTTACGTAAATCAACGGGAAAAAAAACATAAGTAGGCGATATTTAAGAAAAAATTTCAGATATCTAGCATCATTAGGTATTTTACATAACAGGCAGTTTAATAAATACATCCCTTAGCAGGAAACTATAAATATGAACCAAGAATCACGCTTAAAAACAAGACCTAAAAAAAAGGTCCAAAGCAGTTTAGTTTCTTTTCAATTCTTTTCTTATATAAGCCTTCCTGGTATAAAGTTTTATTTTTAATTGTATATCAACATCAATTTGTATAGAATATAATTATATATTAGATTTATTCTGTTGGTATAAGTTTTTATTTTTAGTTATATATCAACATCAATTTTTACATAGTATAATGATGGTATTAAATAGTTTATAGATTATAATGGTACTTTTAGTATATTAATATACATAATATGGTAAATCCTTCGGCCATTGTATAGATTGTGTTGTAATGTAAAAATAGTAGGTAATTAAATATATACATGGAATAAGTGTATATACTATATTATAATAGTTTATAATTATATTTGGTATAATATATGTATACATAATATACATGACATATTTTATTTATACCATTCATACAAATATTCAAAGTACTTGAAATATTCAAAAAATATGTGAATGCTAATTTAAGGGACAGAAATTTAGAAGAGAAAGAGAGAGATGTTAAATGCTAAATCAATCAACTTAAATTTAGATAAATAAAGATAAAATTGATCCCGTAATTTGTATTACTCAATAATTGTGCATATAATCTTTGTAATATGCTAGTATTGTAAATGAATATGTTATATATGGAATAAACCAAAATGATAATTATTTTTTAAATACTTTTCAAAAGATGCTCCATCATGTATTGTTTTCTAAATGGGATCAGTATTCAAAGCACCAAAGCTTAAAGACTGAATAGGGTGCATTAAAAAAAAAAAGGTGCATTAATGTTACCTTTTTATTTTGATCATGTTTTATGTGCAACTTTTATGGTTTTATTCTTTTAATTGCCATTTCTTCGATATATAAAGTTTATAGATGTCTACGTGCAACACAATATATATATATATATATATATATATATATATATATATATATATATATATATATATATATATATATATAAATGATCGTAACTACATTTATTCTAAATTAATATGAGAGTGCCTTGGCTTGATTGTTGAGTTACTATTCTAGTGACTTGTTAGTTAAATGTTCAAAGGATGAAAGATAAACAGTTATCTGAAAAAATGTACCCCCAATTTTGAGGGGAAGATCAATTTTATGGCTATTACAAATGCTCTATTATAATATTATGATTATTCTGTTGGGATTGAAATAACAATGCATCATGCGGAAGCTAACAAAAATATTTATACTAAAAGAGACATAATGTCACGATCCGGAATCCCAACCTCAGGGTCGTGATGGCACCTAACATCCACTTACTAGGCAAGCCGACGTGAGATAGTCGAATAGCCAAATTTTAACAGTTTAAACAAATGATGATAAATAACGAGAGACAGGAATTCGATCTACTAGAATACCAGCATAAGTTATGTAATAATATCTACTCCCAAAGGTCTGGAGTCACGAGTACACGAGCTACTAGAAGTTCTACAAACAGAGTCTGAAATAAATACAATTGTTTCGAATGAAATGAACAATAAAAGAGTGAAGAGGAAGGGGACTTCAAGGTCTGCGGATGCCAACAGATCTACCTCAAGTCTCCGTTTGCAATAATCCGAGCCGACACACCTCACGCACCGTTGGGACCAATACTAAAATCTGCACAAAAAGTGTAAAAGTGTAGTATGAGTACAACTGACCCAATGTACTTTGTAAGTGTCGAGCTTAACCTCGACGAGGTAGTGACGAGGATATGACAGGACACCTACGTAAATAGACCTGTGCAAGTATATATACACGAAGCAGTAACAAACACAGAGATTAACAATGTACAAATTGGGAGGGGACATGCGAAAGGGGAAGAAAACGATAACTACAGCAGGAGTAACGTCACGTAATAGCCAAATAAATCATCAATAATGAAGACAGATGAACCGATGATATGAAAATGGTACGGCATTACCCTTCATGCTTTTACTCTCATCCTTACCATGAAATAATAACATAAGTAACATGAAATGATATGGTATCACCCTTCATGCTTTTATTCTCTTCCTTACCATGGTATAATGAATAAATGATATAAATGGCACAGCATCACCCTTCATGCTTTAACTCTCTTCCTCACTATGTATAATAAATGATATAAATGGTACGGCATCACACTTCGTGCTTTAACTCTCTTCCCCAGTGTATATTAATCAATAAATAAAATAAATGCAATGGCACGACATTACCCTTCGTGCTTTAACACTCTTCCTTTCCATGTAATAAAGGTAATATAAATTCGGGAAGTAAATAATGATGAGATTTATATTTAACGTCATATATGATGCCAAGGTACCAACTTCAACTTCCAAAATACTTAGCAATTACTAAATACGGAGAGAATGATCAAATAAGTAATAACCTAACCTAAGCATAGATATCGTAAGTAAAGAGGCGACAAATCACAAGGAAACAAATTTCACCTGCATGCTTTAACCCAAAAACAACTCATAAGTACTCGTCACCTCACATATACATTATACCTACATGTTTAATCATGTAGCAAGTAGGTAAACAAGTCCTAATCCCTCAAGTCAAGGTTAACCACGATACTTACCTCGCTCTGCAACCAAATCAATGCTCAATTAGGGCCTTTCCTCTAAAATTTGCCTCCAAACCAACCGAATCTATCCAAAATTGACTTAATAACATCAAATAGTGCTTGAAAAATCAATTACAATATATAAAGTTAAGATCTTTACAGCCTTCCCAAAACGTCAACAAAAGTCAACTCCGGGATCGTTTGGTCAAAATCTGAGATTCGGACAATAACCCGATTACCCATTCAACCCCCGAGCCCGATTATGTGATTAGTTTCGAAATCCGACCTTAATTTGAGGTCTAAATCTCAATTTTACTAAAATTTCAAATTCTTCCCAAATTCCTAATTTTCTACTATGTAAGAACATATATTAAGGTTAGAAATTAATGGGTGTTGATGGAAATAAAAAATATCAAGTTAAAGTATACTAACCTATGAAAGGATGATGAATTTTCTCCTCCAAATCATCTCTAGGCCGAGCTCTAATAAAAAGATGGTGAAAAATGGGTGAAATCCCGATTTTTGAACGTTTTTATGACTGGGCGTCAAGTGTTCATCGCTTTCGCGAGACACCGACGCGCACGCAAAGGGCACTGCTGATAAGTGGGGATTTTGACTACTTATTAGCTCCTTTTAGCTTTTGTTTTAATCTAAAAGCGTTTAATTGTATTCCCGAAACTGATAAAATGTGCAAAAGTGCAGGAATGTTGGAAGTTGGACTCCTGGAATAAAATCCGACTCAAAAAGGAGTAATCAAAATACAAGGAAACAAAAGGCATAAGATCTTGCAAAGTGCGGACCGCAGAATTTCATCTGCAGCCGCAAACAATATAGAAATACCCAACAGGCTTCCTAGCAAAATGCGGTCCGCAAAGGAATTGTGCGGCCGCAATTGAAGAATTGAAAATCAACTTCAGAGGGTGTGCAATTTTCCAAAGTTCAAGTCCCTCAAGATTACGGACCGCACAGGAATTGTGCGGCCGCAAACGAAGTGCCTTGCGGCCGCAGAAGTAAAGTTGTGGACCGCAGAAGACCAAGTTGCAGCCGCAGTTTTAAATTTGCGGACCACAGAAAGACTGCCTCGCGACTGCAGATCAGAATTGTGCATCCACAGAACTCTAGTTCCTGACAAGTTGAAGAAACCTGCGGACCGCACATGGAATTGTGCGGCCGTAGAACCTCGCGACCAGTTCCTGACAACAGTAGTCGTTTCTCTTTGCTTCTTTTAGTAGTTTTTCATATTTTGGGATATTTTAACATAGATTTTATCATTTTGATTTTACAATATGAGTTTAATTAGCATTTCTTCTTATATTTCTTCAATTTCAAGCATGAGTAGCTAAGGTTTTACTAGGGTTGTGACCCAAACCTAGTGTGTAAACCTTATGGGTGTTTAATTTAATGTTTTTTTATGGTTGGGTATTTATTATTTAGCCTTGTTCATGCTTTAATTTATGAAATTAATGGTTGCAAACATTAGTTCATGCTTATTTGACTTAGTCTCTACTTGATAAAGAGAGACTTAGTCAGGGAAAACTTGGCTAACAAGAAATTGGGTCAATCGAGAGACTGATAATCCTAATTAAAGAGTTCAACCTAGAGATAGTAATAACCCGACTTGAGCTTTTATCAACCGTTTTGTGCAATACCCATTTGGACTTGAGAAAGCTAAATTGGGCAAAATCACTTTCTGATCGTGAGGTATTGAGTAGGTAATTGAGAGTTGATAGCTATAATACACCCCGATCAACAAAATAAGCATTAAGGTCTATATCTCATTAGGAAAACACCTAGGTGATGGTCATAGGCCTAGGCTTTTTACAGAACTTGAAAAACAACAAAAATAATTTCTTAGTTTCATTTCTTAACTTTGCACTCTTAGTTTAAACTAGACATAGAAACAACCCCAATTTGTGGAAGTGTAAATTAAGATAGTTCAAACTCACGTACCACAATATATACTCCTAACTCCCATATATAGATCCTTGTGGAAATCGAGCCCGACTGTTGTTGGGTACTATTATTGCAATCGACCGTTTCATAACCTTGATTTGAGGTGTGAAATTGGACGAGATAAATTTTTGGCACCATTGTCGGGGATTTACAAACGGTGTTAACTATATATTTTGGTGTGTTTTTGGAATATCTTCTTTTCCTTCCTTATTACTAATGTGTTGAGAAATTGTAGGTGCAATCATGGCAAACAATGAGCTCGAAAACATAGCTTTGGGGGATGTGGACGTTGAGGATAATCAAATGGAAGAGGTTCCTCTTGAACCTCAAGCCAATAGACGAGGCCGAGTGCCTCATGAAAATGTGCCCGCTCCATCCCCGCCTCCATCATAAGCGGCTTCATACCGGGTGTTACCGAATGAAGGGTATGCAAGTGCTATAGTCCCTCCCCGTATTAGGGCGGGCAACTTTCAAATAACCAACATGATGCTCACTTTGCTCTAGCAATGAGGGTTCTTCACCGGTGCACCGGGTCAAAATACATACAAACACTTGAAGGGGTTCGCAAATACGTTTTGGGGGAGTAAACAAACAAATGTCTCCGAGGATGCTTTGAAGCTAAGACTTTTTTCCTTCTCTCTACGGGGGAAAGCTTTAGATTGGTTGGAACGTTTGCCAAATCATTCCATTCATACTTGGGATGAATTGACGGAGAAATGTATTTTAAAGTACTTCTCTCCCGGGCACATGGCTATATTTTGGAATGAAATTCTAGCATTCAAGCAAGGGCCCAATGAACCACTACACGAGATATGGGAACGATATAGAACAATGGTGAAAGAGTGTCCCAATAACGTTATGACGGAGAACATAATTCAATAAAATTTCTATCGGGGGATCAATACAACCGACCAATGTGTAGTGAATCAACTTGCCGGTGGGAACTTCATGACTATGCCTTATGCAGAGGCGTGTGATATTTTGGATGAGATGGCAGATACTTGATCGGCGTGGAAATTCCGGGCTAATGTTCCACAAGATGATCCCAATGTGATTCACCTTCACAAAGAATTGCATGACCATGGACAAGCCATAGTCGAATTGACCACCACCATGAACCAATTGGTAAAGGCTCAACTTCAACAAGTGCAAAACCCGAGGCAAGTCAATGCAATGGAGGGAGTAAACATGATAGTGAACAAACGGAGAATAAAGGGTCCGCAAGTGCAATAAAGAGTGGACAATGTTATGCAAGAAGATAGTGGGTTTGAGCAAGATGATTCCTACAAAGACCAAGAAGAAGAGGTCCAATATATGAACAACTTTCAATGGCAAAGAAACAACTTCCAAGGCGCAAGCCAACAATAATGGAGATCTCAATACAATCAAGGAAATTGGAATTCTCACAACCAAGGTAATTAGAGTGGTGAAAATAATCAAAGCAATTGGAATAACAACAACAATCAAGGAAATTGGAGTGGCGGCAATAATCAAAGGAATTGGCATAACAACAAAAACCAAGGCAATTGGGGAGGCAACAATCAAGGCGGTTGGAGTAACAATCAAGGAAATCGGGGGTCGGGTTTTCAAACGCCCCTGATGTATCAACAACCGAGTAACCCACCTCCTTATCCTTCCCATGGTCCTAGTTCTTCCAACAATGAAATGGGCCATATTGAGAACATGTTTAAGAAAATGATGGAGAAGAATACCGATTTTGATGCCCAACTTGCTTCACACAACACATCGATCCGCAACTTGGGAGTGCAAATGGGGCAAATCTCTCAAGATTTAAATTCTCGTCCTAAGGGGGCCTTACCAAGTGACACGGTGGTGAACCCAAAGGGTTGGAACAACATGGGGAATTCCATGGCCGTTACTACAAGAAGTGGAAGAGGTGGGAGTGCACCCACCTCAAGTCAAAGGCAACTTGTGGATGATGAGAAAGTGGTAGAAGAAGAAGAGATCCTAAACAATGTGGTGCAAGCAAATAATGAAGTGCGGATTGATATTGATGACAATGTGGGAAAGACTCAAGAGAAAGTGAACCTGTCTAGGGATCATGTTATTGACATATCGTAACCAGTAGTGCAAAAGGCTAAGGAACCATTGCCTAAGCCTCCTCCTCCATATCCTCAAAGGGTCGCCAAGCAAAATGGCGAGAATCAATTCAAAAAGTTCATTGACATGATGAAGAGTCTCTCAATAAATGTGCCATTAGTTGAAGCCTTGGAGCAAATGCCCGGTTTTGAAAAGTTTATGAAGGATTTGGTGACAAAGAAGCGGTCGATGAATTTTAAAACTATCAAAGTCACGCATCAAGTGAGTGCTAATTGTGCATTCGATGGCTCCTGAATTAGAAGATCCCGGTGCTTTCACAATCCCTTGTACCATTGGAAGTGCCGAGTTTGCTAAAGCTCTTTATGATCTTGGGGCGAGTTTCAATTTGATGCCCTATTCGGTTTTCAATACTTTGGGAATTGGGCAACCAAGACCCACATCTATGAGATTACAAATTGTCGATCGTACTATGAAGAAACCATTGGGAGTGATTGAATATGTATTGTTTCGTGTTAATAAGTTCATTCTTCTGGGGATTTTGTTATTCTTGATTCTGAAGTGGACTATGAGGTGCCGATTATTCTTGGAAAACCTTTCCTTGCTACGGGAAAGGCTCTTGTTGATGTGGAAGTCGGAGAACTCACTTTCCGGGTGAGTGATAAAAAGGTGGTGTTCCACGTGTGCAAATCTATGTGGCAACCAAACAACAATGAAGTATGTTCTTTCGTGGATTTGGTGACCGACATGATTATTGATGATACAAGTTCCACGATTAATGTGGATGATATGTTGGGGGTCGTCTTGCTCAACTTTGATGATGACGAGATAGATGGCTTCATGGAATGTGTGAATTCTTTGCAAGGAATGGGGTCGTACAACTATGCGCCCCGAAAACTTTCCTTGGATCTTAAAAATAGGAAAACTCCTCCTACAAAACCTTCAATTGAAGAGCCTCCTACCTTGGAGTTGAAGCCATTGCCTCCACATCTTCGATATGAATTTCTTGGTCTTTGTTCTACTTTACCGGTTATTCTTTCCTCTTGTTTGACTAACATGCAGGTTGACTCTATATTGGCGGTGCTCCACAAAAGGAAGAAAGCTATTGGGTGGGCTTTGGCGGATATTCGGGGAATAAGCCCCTCATTTTGCATGTACAAGATTAACTTGGAGGAGGATGCCAAACCATCTATTGAACATCAAAGGAGACTCAATGAAGTTATGCAAGACGTGGTCAAAAAGGAGATTATCAAGTGGTTGGATGCCACAGTTGTCTACCCCATTTCCGATAGTTCGTGGACTTCTCCGATGCAATGTGTCCCAAAGAAGAGGGGTATGACGGTGGTCACCAATGACAAGCATGAGTTGATTCCCACAAGAATTGTGACCGGGTGGAGAGTGTCTATGGACTATCGCAAGTTAAACAAAGTCACGAGGAAGGATCATTTTTCACTTCCTTTCCTTGACCAAATGCTTGATAGGTTGGCCGGCCGTGATTTCTATTACTTTCTAGATGGATATTCGGGATACAACCAAATCCTTATTGCTCCAGAAGATCAAGAGAAAATAACTTACACATGTCCCTATGGTACTTTCGCTTTCAAGAGGATGCCATTTGGCTTATGTAATACATCGGCGACTTTTCAAATGTGTATGATGGCGATCTTTACGGATATGGTCGAGGACTACCTTGAAGTATTCATGGATGACTTCTCGGTGGTCGGGGATTCCTTGGATGATTGCTTGGCAAATTTGGATAAAGTATTGGCAAGGTGTGAAGAAACGAACTTGGTGCTAAATTGGGAGAAATGCCATTTCATGGTCGAGGAAGGCATTGTCCTTGAACACAAAATTTTAAAAAATGGCATAGAAGTCGACAAGGCAAAGATTTAGGTGATAAATAAACTTCCACCTCCAACGTCGGTGAAAGGCATGCGAAGTTTCTTAGGTCACGCGAGTTTCTACCGGCGTTTCATCAATGATTTTCTAAAGTAGTGAACCCGTTGTGCAAGCTCTTAGAGAAAGATGCTAAGTTTCACTTCAATGATGATTGCATGAGAGCCTTTGAATTGATAAAGTTCAAGTTGACAACCACTCCCATTAACACCGCTCCTAATTAGAGTATCCCTTTTGAGCTCATGTGCAATGCTAGTGATGTAGCGATTGGGAAAATTTTAGGGCAACACATCAACAAGATTTTTCATCTGGTCTACTATGCTAGTAAGACCATGAATAATGCACAATTCAACTATACCGTTATGGAGACAGAGCTCCTTTCCATCGTATTTCCAATTGAGAAGTTCCGCCCGTACTTGATGGGTGCAAAGGTTATTGTTCATACGGATCATGTGGCACTTCGCTATCTTATGAGAAAAAAAGATTAAAAAGCTCGATTGATGAGATGGGAGCTATTATTGCAAAAGTTTGATATTGACATTCAAGATCGAAAAGGGAGTGAAAATCAAGTGGCAGACCACTTGTCTCATTTGGAGGAGGATGGGAGGCCGCATGATGGCCTTGAAATCAATGACTCCTTCCCCGATGAGCAACTCTTGGCTATTTCAATGAAGGAGGTGCCATGGTTCGCGAATCTAACAAACTTCCTTGTGTGTGGAATCATCCCGGATGAGTTCTCTTCAAAACAAAGGAAGAAGCTCAAACGGGATTATCAAGATTATTATTGAGATGAGCCATACCTTTTCCGGATTCGCATGGATGGGGTAATTAGAAGATGTGTACCGGACGAAGAGCAAAGTGATATTCTTGAGGCTTGCCATTCTTCGCCTTATTGTGGTCACCATGGCGGAGTAAGAACGGCGGCCAAAGTGCTAAGTTGCGGTTTCTATTGGCCCACTCTTTACAAAGATGCAAGTGATGTGGTGAAAATATGTGATGAATGTCAACGGGCCGGTGGAATCTTGAAAAAGAATAAAATGCCTCTCACTACCATTTTGGAGATTGATATCTTTGATGTGTGGGGTATTAACTTCATGGGTCTTTTTGTGAGTTCTTGTGGAAACACCTACATCTTGGTCGCGGTTGATTATGTGTCTAAATGGGTGGAGGTCGTTTCTCTACCCAACAATGAAGCGAGAAGTGTGGTGGCGTTCTTGAAGAAGAATATTTTCACAAGATTTGGTACTCCGCGGGCTATCATAAGCGATGGGGGGTCACATTTTTGCAACAAGGCTTTTGACACTTTGCTTAGCAAGTATGGTTTCACTTATAGAGTCATGACTCCCTATCATCCACAAGCTAGCGGTCAAGTGGAAGTCTCCAACCGGGAGATAAAGAATATCTTGTCCAAAACATTGAATGTTAATCGGACGGATTGGTCAAAGAAGCTTGATGATGCATTATGGGCTTACCGGACTGCTTTCAAAACTCCTATCAGAATGTCTCCATACCGGTTGGTGTTCGGCAAAGCTTGTCATCTTCCGGTGGAACTTGAGCACAAGGCCATGTGGGCTTTGAAGAAATTGAATCTTGATTGGGATGCAGCTGCTAACTTGCAGGTTGCACATTTGAATGAGTTGGATGAGTTCCGGTACCATGCATACACAAGTTCGTCCTTATACAAAGAGAAGATGAAATATCTTCATGAAAAGTGCATTTGGAACAACGAGTTTAAAGAGGGTGATCTTGTGTTGTTGTTCAACTCACGGTTGAAGATGTTTCCCAGGAAGTTAAAGTCTAAATAGAGTGGCCCATTTGAAGTCGTGGGTGTGACACCCTTTGGTGCATTGGACTTGAAGAACAAAAATGATGAGGTATTCCGAGTCAATGGTCACTGGGTAAAGCACTATCTGGGAAAAGTTAGTGATGGACACGTTGTGGCGGTGATTTATTTCAAATGATCGTAATCTGCGTCGTGCCACGACGTTAAATCAGGCGCTGCTTAGGAGGCAGCCCAAGTTTCTTTTTATTTTCCTTTCTTCTTTTGTAGTTAGGTGTCATTTTTGGTGCTAACTGGACTTGAAGTATGTTGCAAAGTTGAGTGTGCTTTACAGGAAATATGTCCAGAAATTTGGCTAAGTGTGGAAAGAATTGCGGACTGCAATTGTATTGTGCGGACCGCACACTTATGGTTGCGGCAGCAAAAGGTCCTCTGCGGCTGCACAATTACATTGTGGACCGCACAAATTAAAGGGGGAAAATTGACAACTCTCTGAAGTTGGTTTGTCACAAAAATGGCCAAATTGCGGTCGCAAGACAAAATCTGCGGTCCGCCACAAATTCTGCGGTCGCACAACAAATTCTACGGACCGCAACATAAAATGGCTTTTGAGCCCCCCAGGTAACAGAGTGCGGACCGCAATAGGAATTCTGCGGCCGTACTTAACTCTCTTTCCCTCAGTCAGAACCGTCTAGTATAAATAGAGAGCCTAGGGCTACTGTAACTTTTTTTCCCTCTTTGAGCATTCATAAGTCTAAAACATTGAAATCATCTGCCACACATACTCAACATCTGTGATCACTCATTTGTACTACTTCATATCTGGTATGCCTCAATCCCTTGTAGAATTTTTCAATTTTTAGTTTAATTTATAACTTGTTAGTTAGTTGTAGGCCATTTGTCAGTAGAATTCAATTATACAACCATGTGGGGTTAAAACTGTAGTGGGTCAACTAGGACTTGCTCTATGGGGAATGGGTAAATAGGTTTTCATGATATACACTGCCACCATGTCAAATTTGTGCAAAAATTACAAACCCTAGAACTCTGATCGTAATTGTTTTGAAATCTGAGTCAAGCATGATTCTGCGGCCTCAATGAAAAATGTGCTGACTACAGAAATCCCATTGCGGCCGCAGAACAACTATTTATCTGTTATCAGAGAGTTGTCAATTTGATGACTCATATGTGCGGCCGCAATAAAAATATGCGGACCGCAAAAAACTGATTGCGGCCAGAAATAGCCCATTCTCTATTATCAGAGAGTTGGCATATTGATGGTATCTGAGTTGCGGCCGCAATAGCAATTGTGCGGACCGCAATCCAATTTTGCGGCCGCAACGATTAATTGTGCGGTCCATAATGCCCATACTGCGGTCGCAATGAGAATTCTACTGACCGCAGTCCCCTACCCTGCAAGCATGTTTTACACTGTGTTGTTCACTATCTCTCTGGTGTGTTCTTGTATGTTTGCACTTGAATTACAACTGACACCTGTTTTTGCTTGGTACAGAAAATAGTTAGATTTCGAGGCAGAGGTGATACTTCAAAGGGGAGGGGTGCACCTTCCAGGGGTCGAGGCAAGAGTGCTTTACCCCTCGCCCTCAAAAATATAATCACAAAGAAGGCTACAGCCGGCCGAGGGAGAAATGCAGAGCACTCTGAATCCAGTTCTTATGTCCCATCTAGGGAAGCATCGGAGGGCAACTGGATTCAAGAGCAATCGTCTGTCCAATCAAAGCCACCAGGAATGTATCAACTCCGGGACGAGCCTTCCACATCTCATACCACTTCTGAGGATTCGGAAAGTGCTAGTCAGGCTTTCGAGCCCTCCTCTACACCTATCCCTAAGGCACCAGTGACTACAGTTGATGACATCCCCAATGATGGCAGAAGGGGAGATGTTACGGTTGCCGGCTTTGAGAGGTCGAAGAAGAAAGAGAAGTGGGAGGACTGATTCGTTAGTTTGGCTGCCTTCTCTAGTTTCCGTGAGTGGTGGCCAGTGAGATCGCTCACTCTTCAGCGTCAGTTCCAATTGAAAGATCTTGAAAAGTACAATCCGGTAGTCTTGAGGCAGTTCCAAGAGCGGAAAGGGTGGATGTGGTTCACCCAGAGCATAGTGGACGCGAAGGAATACCTTGTCCGGGAGTTCTACGCCAATGTGGCGCATATCAAGAAAGGGACCAAGGTAACTAAATTGAGGAACCTGATGGTTCGTTTTGATCAGCACACATTGAACACCTACTTGGGGTTTGATGATATTGAGCCTACACAATATTTGGAGAAGTTTGCAATGGCGGATGCAACTCGCCCGTGGCTAGCTGAGATTCTGGCAGCTCATGGGCCACCACCACCATGGATCACAGCAAGGGTGTCTATTCACAGAAACACCCTATGTTTCAAGGCAAAGGGGTGGCAGACCTTTATATGCAATCGACTGGACCCGTGTCAGAATGAGACATACCTTCCTATCCCGCGGGTAGTTCTAGTCGCCCCCATCATGGCAGGGTACCCGATCAACGTGAGTGTCGTTATGTCGGCTAACATATCTGTGGTTGCCAGGCAAGCTGATACCTCCTACCCTTATCCCAATACCATTACTGAGTATCTTACGGATGCACGACTGGATCCGCGAGAGTTTGATACGAAGGTGAGGGAAAAGAAGACCTTCTTATGGTATTTGTTGATGGATGCACACAACCCTAAGAAAAAGGGTCAGCCGACTACCACCATAGGCCAGACTGATGAGCCATTGGTTGTAGCGGCAGAGACAGTCGACATGCCATCTACTTTAGTAGATCCTTCAGCCAGTGCAGCAGCTATGCCCCCACCTCCAGCCTCAGTTCCTCCAGCAGCCCCCATTATAGGTTCCACCTCGGCTTTGAAGCCGGTGTCGATGCCCATTGCTCCACTATCTGCACTGCGCGTCTCCCAGATACAGGCGAGCCTCAACAACTAGATGCAGATAGCTACTGCAAAGTTGTCTGACATATCCAGTAATGTTGTAGCACAGTCCTCCATTCTGGCACCCCAGATTCCCCCACAGTTGAAGAAGCTCTTGGAGAATCAGAACACAATCATGGCCAATTTGGTGCAACATGGGTCAGTGATAGAAGAGATGGGCAAGGAAGTGAAGAAGATGCGGAATTCCCAGGCCTCCAAGAAGTCAATGGACAACCTCTAAAGACAGGTTACCAAGCTTGTAGCAGCCGGAGACATTCCATTTGACATGTTGATTGACTCGCACCACTCAGGCCCAGATCCTTTCAGCACATACAGCACCAGTTGGCCAGTCTGAGGAGCCAGACCTTGCTGCTTACACTGCCGAGGCAGTACGTCAGATGTTCACTAACCCAGTCACGCCCGAAGTTGATGATGACGAGATCCAGTTGGATGAGACTGAGGTCAGCAATGCTGTTGTGGACACAGAGATGGCCAAGGAGCCATAGAGAGTTTTCTTCACTCTTACCCTTCCTTTACTCTTATTTTGTTAAGCATTGGGGACAATGCTTATTTTTATTCGGGGGGTGGAGTTTATTTGATATATTTTGATGATTCTGAGACAATTGGTTTGTAAAATTGAC